>NC_081765.1:747095-1047095 GCF_963082965.1 Carassius carassius | reverse complement strand
ATGAAAATGCAAAAAGAGCAAGCAATACCTACAAAGGACTACATAAAGGCGTCAGGCTAGCAATAGTAGTCTCTTCAAATGCTTTTTGAAAGCAGAATAAGAGGACATTGATCGAAACGATGGGCTTAAATCACTCCAGAGCTTAGGAGCTCTAAAAGAAATATTAAATTGATGTCTTGTAGTTCGTGTGTAAGGTAAGACAAAAGTATTATTGCTATGTCTAGTTTGAAATGAGTGTACATGTGAGATAGGGATAAACAAACTCTGAAAGGAGTCTGGTAGATCTTGTTTCCTATATATAAACTTATGCATAAATAGACATGTTTGATAAATATTTACCTTATCAATAGGGAGAACTTTGAATTTATTGTAAAGGGGTGCCGAGGGTGCATATCTATTTGAATGAGAAATAAATCTAAGATATTTCTTCTGTATGATTATTAATTTCTTCAGATAGGTAGGATAGGTAGCTGCCCAGACAATATTGCAATAATTAATGAATGGAAACAAAAAGCTATAATATAAGGTTAAAAAAGCTGAAGAATGAACTAAAGGACAAACCCTCCTCAATATACCCAACATTTTAGCTGACCTCTTAGATACGAAGTTGATATGGTTAGACCATTTAAGACCACTATCTATAATGACTCCCAAAAATTTGGTATGCTGAACCAATTCGATTTGAGTGTTATTAATAAAGATTTTAGATAATTCTATAGGGTAATGTTTGTTAGTATTACAAAAAATCATTTTTTATATTGAGAGTAAGTTTATTCCATTGAAACCATTTCACAATGGAAGATAGTTCCTCATTGACCGTTTTGATTAAAATATTAAAGTCTTGGTGAGAAGCTACAAGATTTGTATCATCTGCAAATAATATTGGGAGGAGTTTGGTACAAATCGTGGCCATATCATTAATATAAATTAAAAATAGAAGAGACCCCAAAATTGACCCAATCATAATTTGTGACTTCATGGAGGTATAGCCTTCCAGGTATACATATTGCTCTCTGTTAGCTAAGTAGTTTCTAAACCATCTCAAGGCAACATCCTCCACTCCGTATCTACTAAGTTTAGCAATCAAAATATTGTGACTGACCGTATCGAATGCCTTACTCAGGTCCAGGAAGACTCCAAGAGCAAATTTTTTATTGTCAAGAGCTGAAGAAATATAGTTCACAAGTTGAATGAGGGCAAGCTCAGTGGAGTGTCGCTTCCGAAAACCATATTGATGTTTATATAGAATATTATTGGCATCCAGGTGATTAAATAATCTAGAAAAGACAAGTCTTTCCAAGATTTTCGATATACACGGGAGAATTGATATTGGCCTATAATTACCAAATTCCTTGGAGTCACCAGTCTTGAAAATTGGTATAACCCTAGCAACTTTCAAATCCCGAGGGACAATTCCAGTTTTCAAAGACAGTGAGAGAATATGAGTGAGAGGTTTAATAATAGTCAATTGTCTCTTTAATAAGAACACTTTTAATGCCATCATGACCATGGGCTGCATTTTTAAGTGAAAAAATAATATTACGATATTAATATATTAATATTATTAATATATTAATAATAAATATTAATATTACTTGAACAGTTGGTGGGTCAAAATTATGGAATCGAGGATACTGACCTTTAATTAAAGAACAGGGATGTATATCCGAGTCATTAATATTAGATGCTAGTTCAGAACCAACCGATATAAAAAAATCATTAAAGCCATTAGCAATATCAACAGGGTTGGAGAGAACCCCCTTCTTACTGTTCATTACTATAGGGGCAGTAAATGGGGATTTAGTACGGTTCAGTAAGTGATTAATGAGGTGCCATGTTGTCTTAATGTTTTTAGAAGCTTGTGCAAATTGATTTGAATAATATGCTTTCTTTGCTTTTCTTACTAAAGATGTTAAGTGGTTTTTACATTTCTTATAAGTTTCAGTATTAATTGAAGAAGGATTCAAAATAGACCTCCTATAAAGTTTATTTTTTTTCCGGGAAAGCTTTTTTAGTTCATCAGATATCCATGGCTTCCCCTTAGAATATTTATTTCTGGATTTTATACTCGTCAACGGAAATGATAAATCTAAGGCCTTATTAAAAGACTTTAAGAATAAACTGTATGCACTATTAACATCTTGTGTCACAAGTACCTCATCCCATATGATATTGCCAATGGCAGACTTAAAATGATCAATGTTGTTTCTAGAGAATTTACGATATGTATTTGGCCCATTCTTAGAATGACTAGACATTAATTGGCAGGATTGGATAAACTGAAAGACAGGAAGGTGGTCAGAGACATCACACATCAGGAGGCCTGAAGTGACCTCAAAATTATAAGAATTAAACAGAATATTATCAATCAGAGTAGCAGATGAGGAAGTGATTCTAGATGGTTTAGTAATAAGAGGGAAAAAATTAAAAGAATGGAGTGCATTTAAAAAATCAACTGTATGTGTTAAATCACATTTAAGTAAATTAATATTATAGTCACCGAGTAAAAAACATAATTTGCTTTCTTTGGTTATTAACTCAAGTGTTGATTGAAGTGCATCAATAAATGTATTATGGTCTGAATCTGGTGGTCTATAGATGCATCCGATCAGAATACTCTTACCATTGAATTGCGACTCTTACCATTCCGAGACCAGGTCGCTTTGATCTTTTTAGCCTTTTTCAGTTGCCGCGCTGCATAAGCAATATTCAAATATCGTACTTATATGACCGCCATCAGTTCGTAGCAGTGAATGAAGATGTATCCTATCGATCACAAGTGCAGTATGGAGTACCTCAAGGCTCAGTACTAGGGCCGCTACGCTTTATATGTTACCCTTGGGAGATATCATCAGGAAACATGGTGTTAGCTTTCACTGTTATGCCGATGATACTCAGCTCTATATTTCTTCACAGTCCGGTGAAACACACCAATTTGAAAAACTAATGGATTGCATAGTCGATATAAAAAACTGGATGACGAGTAATTTCTTACTGCTAAATTCTGAAAAAACAGAGGTGTTAATTATAGGACCTAAAAACTCTGCTTGTAATAACCTAGAACACTGTCTAAGACTTGATGGTTGCTCTGTCAATTCTTCGTCATCAGTTAGGAAACTAGGTGTGCTATTTGATCGCAATCTTTCCTTAGAAAGCCACGTTTCTAGCATTTGTAAAACTGCATTTTTCCATCTCAAAAATATATCTAAATTATGGCCTATGCTCTCAATGTCAAATGCAGAAATGTTAATCCATGCATTTATGACCTCAAAGATAGATTATTGTAATGCTTTATTGGGTAGTTGTTCTGCACGCTTAGTAAACAAACTACAGCTAGTCCAAAATGCAGCAGCAAGAGTTCTTACTAGAACCAGGAAGTATGACCATATTAGCCCGGTCCTGTCAACACTGCACTGGCTCCCTATCAAGTATCGCATAGATTTTAAAATATTGCTTATTACTTATAAAGCCCTGAATGGTTTAGCACCTCAGTATTTGAATGAGCTCCTTTTACATTATAATCCTCTACGTCCGTTGCGTTCTCAAAACTCAGGCAATTTGATAATACCTAGAATATCAAAATCAACTGCAGGCGGCAGATCCTTTTCCTATTTGGCGCCCAAACTCTGGAATAACCTACCTAACATTGTTCGGGAGGCAGACACACTCTTGCAGTTTAAATCTAGATTAAAGACCCATCTCTTTAACCTGGCATACACATAACATACTAATATGCTTTTATTATCCAAATCCATTAAAGGATTTTTAGGCTGCATTAATTAGGTAAACCGGAACCGGAAACACTTCCCATAACACCCTATGTACTTGCTACATCATTAGAAGAATGGCATCTATGCTAATATTTGTCTGTTTCTCTCTTGTTCCGAGGTCACCGTGGCCACCAGATCCAGTCTGTGTCCAGATCAGAGGGTCACTGCAGTCACCCGGATCCAGTACGTATCCAGACCAGATGCTGGATCAGCACCTAGAAAGGACCTCTACATCCCTGAAAGACAGTGGAGACCAGGACAACTAGAGCCCCAGATACAGGTCCCCTGTAAAGACCTTGTCTCAGAGGAGCACCAGGACAAGACCACAGGAAACAGATGATTCTTCTGCACAATCTGACTTTGCTGCAGCCTGGAATTGAACTACTGGTTTCGTCTGGTCAGAGGAGAACTGGCCCCCCAACTGAGCCTGGTTTCTCCCAAGGTTTTTTTTTTCCATTCTGTCACCGCTGTCGCCTCTGGCTTGCTTAGTTGGGGACACTTCATCTACAGCAATATCGTTGACTTGATTGCAAATAAATGCACAGACACTATTTAACTGAACAGAGATGACATAAATGAATCCAATGATGAACTGCCTTTAACTATCATTTTTGCATTATTGACACTGTTTTCCTAATGAATGTTGTTCAGTTGCTTTGACGCAATGTATTTTCTTTAAAACGCTATATAAATAAAGGTGACATTGACATTGACCGTGCTGCGGCCGGCAGGGTGCAGAACTCGATGGAATAATCAGTAACTGACGATGAGCCTTGATGGAGTTCAGAGAGTTGATGAGCGCTCATCAACTCTCTGAACTCCGTCAAGGCTCATCGTCAGTTACTGATTATTCCATCGAGTTCTGCACCCTGGCGGCCGCGTGCCAGTGGAACGAGGCAGCGCAGTGGGATCGATTCCTGCATGGGTTATCCGACCGTGTTCAGAAGGAAATCTACCTCCTCGAGCTGCCCCCCACACTCAACGGACTCATAGACTTGGCTCTACGAGTGGACGCACGGATTAACCGCCTGGGTCGCCAGTCCAGTCCTACACGCCCTACCATCTCTCCTGCCAGGGGGCGCTCGAGTCGAGAGAACGCGGTCGGTCCCGTCGACGACCACGAGCCTATGCAGGTGGGTAGAGCTTGGCTGTCCCGGAGGGAGAGGGAACGGCGGAGGACCCAAGGACTGTGTTTATACTGTGGAGGCTCAGCTCATAACATCTACTCATGCCCGGTAAAAGAGCCAGCCCGGTAGTAAACTTGAGGGTACAATCGGGTGGGATCTCCGCTGGGAAGTCCTCATCTACATCATCGACTCTCCTTCCGGTGAAACTGCGGTGGAGGAATCAATATCACGAATGTCACGCCCTTCTGGACTCCGGAGCCGAAGGTAATTTCATTGATTCTTCACTTGCACATCACTTGAACATTCCTGTCCTTCCTGTGTCTCTCCCCATCCATGTCACCGCACTCAACGGCCAGGAACTGCCTCATGTCACTCACCATACAGAACCCATCACACTGCTCACGTCTGGAAACCATCACAAAACCATATCCTTTTTTCTCATGGACTCCCCTGTTGCTCCCATTGTGTTAGGTCACCCCTGGTTAACCAAACATAATCCACGAGTGGAATGGGATTCTAACACTGTCACATTGTGGAGTGGAAGTTGTCATGAGTCTTGTCCCTGTTTCTGTCTTTCAGAAGGAGAACATGGTTTTACCAAACATGCCCGTAGAGTATCTGGACCTGAAGGAGGTGTTCAGTAAGTCCCGTGCTGCTTCTCTCCCTCCGCATCATCCCTACGACTGTGCTATAGATTTAGTGTCAGGTAAGTCTCCGCCTAAGGGCAAGTTATACTCTCTGTCTATTCCTGAGAGGGAGGCCATGGAGAAATACATTTCTGATTCCTTAGCCTCTGGGTTCATCCGCCCTTCCTCTTCTCCAGTGGGGGCGGGATTCTTTTTTGTGGGTAAGAAGGATGGTTCCCTGCGACCTTGCATTGATTACTGAGAGCTGAACAACATCACGATAAAGAACACCTATCCAAAACTGGATTTACGTAATGCTTATCATTTGGTCCGCATCAGGAAGGGGGATGAATGGAAAACTGCCTTTAATACCCCTAGAGGGCACTTTGAATACTTGGTGATGCCGTTCGGGCTCTCCAACTTTTCCAAGCACTCGTTAATGACCTGTTGAGAGATATGGTAGATCAGTTTATATATGTTTACCTGGATGACATACTGATTTTTTCTTCATCTCTCCAGGAACACGTTCAACATGTCAGACGAGTGCTCCAGAGGTTACTCGAGAATGGACTTTTTGTCAAGGCGGAGAAATGCGTATTCCATGCACAATCTGTTCCCTTCCTAGGATATATTGTCTCGTCCGAAGGAATACGTATGGACCCTGACAAAGTTAAGGCTGTGATAGATTGGCCATCCCCAGATTCCCGTAAGGCCCTACAGCGGTTTCTGGGGTTCGCAAATTTCTATCGGTGTTTCATTTACAATTTCAGCCAACTAGCCTCACCTCTGACAGCTTTGACCTCCCCCAGTACTCCGTTCAGTTTGTCGGACGCAGCTGTGTTCGCTAACCTCAAGAGTCGCTTCGTTTCGGCTCCCATCCTTGTGGCCCCTGATCCCACACGGCAGTTCGTGGTGGAGGTCGACGCGTCAGAGGTGGGGGTAGGAGCAGTGTTGTCCCAACGTGCTGCTTCGGACGATAAGGTACATCCTTGCGCGTTTTTCTCTCATCGACTATCTCCTGCTGAACGTAATTATGACATTGGCAATAGAGAGTTGTTGGCTGTCAAATTAGCATTAGAGGAATGGCGTCACTGGCTGGAAGGTTCAGGGGTTCCTTTTATTGTTTGGACCGATCATAAGAATTTAGAGTACATTAGAACTGCCAAAAGACTCAATACCAGGCAGTCTCGGTGGGCACTTTTTTTCTGTCATTTTGAGTTTACTTTATCGTACCGCCCGGGTTCCAAGAATGTCAAACCCGACTCTTTATCACGCCTTTTTGATCCCTCCGCCCGCCCGGTGACTCCTGAGTGTATTTTACCTGAGAAGTTAGTGGTCTCAGCACTCGTATAGGAGGTAAAGTCGAAGGTCAAGACGGCCTTACAAGGGGTAACACATCGCTCTAGATTTTGTTACCGCCCTCCCGCCCTCTAATGGCATGACGGTCGTTTTGACCGTAGTGGACCGGTTCTCGAAGGCGGCACATTTCATTTCCTTGCCCAAATTACCTACAGCCAAGGAGACAGCGGTCACTGTCCTAGATCACGTACTCCTCCCGGTAGACGTGGTTTCTGACAGGGGATCTCAGTTCATACCCAAATTTTGGAAAGAGTTTTGCAAATTGTTAGGAGCGTCAGTTAGCTTGTCTTCGGGTTATCATCCCCAAAGTAACGGACAATCTGAGTGAGCCAACCAAGATTTAGAGAGGACGTTGCGATGTTTGGTAATCCAAGAATCCTTCTTCCTGGAGTCAACAACTCTCTATGGTGGAGTACGCCCACAATTCGTTGCCAGTGTCAGCTACGGGCCTTTCTCCGTTTCAGTGTAGTGTAGGGTACCAGCCACCAGTCTTTCCCAGTCTGGAATCTGAAGTCGCAGTCCCCTCCGCTCACGCGTTTGTCCAGAGATGCCACCGCACCTGGACCAGAGCCCGCGAGACTCTGCTCCGGGTGAGGGAGCGCACTAAGGCCAAGGCTGATCGCCACCGGTCAAAGCCTCCTGTTTACGTCGTGGGTCAAAAGGTGTGGCTTTCTACTAGTAACATTCCTCTGCGTTCCGTTTCTAATAAATTAGCTCCCAAATTTATCGGCCCGTTTACTATCACCAAGATCATTAGTCCGGTGACAGTCCACCTAAAACTACCATCTGCGTACAAGAGGATACGCCCGCCTTTCATGTGTCCAAAATTAAACCCGTGTTTTATGCATGTATTAATCCGCCTACTCCGGTTCCCCCGCCGCTGCGTCTTGTAGATGGGGAACCGACTTATTCGGTCAATCGTATTCTGGACTCGAGACGGAGGGGACGAGGATTCCAGTACCTGGTGGACTGGGAAGGTTACGGTCCGGAGGAGAGGAGTTGGGTACCTGCTAGGGACATATTGGATCACTCCCTTATTGATGACTACAATCAGCAGGTAGGCCCTTCTGGGAACTCCTAGAGGAGTTCTTAGAGGGGGGGGTACTGTCAAGGTTGGTAAACCGTGATCTCGGGGTGTTTGCACTTTGTGGTGAAGTTTGTGTGTTTTGCGTCTGCACTAATTGTCATCAGCAACAGCTGTCACTCATTACTCATCCCCATATATTGGCTTGTCTCATGTCTTGTGTTTGTGAGATCGTGTTTAATGTCGTGTACCCTGTTTGTTGGCTTCAGTGTTGTCTGCGTTGAATGTCTGTGTTTTCCCAGAACCTCATCCACTCTACGCACTTCCACTCAGCCACAAACACTTACCTTCGGCTCTATTCCCCACAGTTCCTGTGCCATCCTCTCCTGCTGCCTTCTCACCGTCATCATCCGGATTCCTCACCTTCTCACCACCATCATCCGGATTCCTCACCTCCTCACTACCATCTCGGAGTGTCGTCTTCTCAGCCTCATTGTCCCTTGTGTTTATTTGTTTATTCATTTTCATTAAAACTGTTAACTCGCGTTTGTTACCAGCCTTTCCTTCACCCCACCGTCACACTCTCTCTCTTCCACTTCCACTATTTTTATTTTTTTAATCTAACTGTATTTATTTTTTGACTCATCAATTGTATTTTAGGTTTTTATTGACAGGAAATATACATTGTCATTATGAGAAATGAAAACTTAATATTTTCTTTCTTACTACATTTTGGGGCATATTTTATGGGCACTCATATAATAACTAAATGGCTAATCAGGTTGTATCTTTTTTTTAATCATTTTTACCACTTGCAAGGAAAATCATTTCTACATCTACTATAATACACAACTGTAATTTCTATTTATTTATTTTTTGAGAGCTAGAATAGATTTGTTTTTATGTTCTTTAACATCACATGACATCTATGATTGTGTCCAGTAGAGCACCTGTCACTTAGATGAATGGGAAGGATAATGAATAGACACTGCACTGTACGCCTCCTGGATCCACACTCCTAAAACACTGGTTCACAAACTGAACAAGGACATGCCTATAATTTGACAAATTCAGCCATTTAGCTTGTGCCAAGTATATTTACAGAATTTGAATCAATGATCCCATTTGGCCTTTAGGGGGACCTTAAATGTGTTATAAGCAGTTTCACCCATTATGCCAATTTCTTCCAGACATTTAGACCAGTGAAAGAACACAATTCCAGGTAAATGTGTACTTCAATATTTGCTGCTTTAGGAGGGTCATTTAACACCTAATCAAAGGTGTTCAGCAGGGCTCAGCACTCAAGTTCTTTCACATCTCCATAAAGCATTTCATGATTGACTCACTTTGTTTAGAGGAACTAATGCTAATGCAGGGAAGTCTGTTGCCCCAGCTGTTCCGACAAGCTCACAATTCTCGTGAAGGTCATTGTATGGTGAGCATTGAGATTGCCCTCAAAGAAATTACTAAAACTGTCAAGAATATTCATCAGAAGGAGCAACAGAAGCAGATCATTGTGTTGGGTCATTTAATCACATAACCTATGACAGTAGTTTTCAACTCTGTTTTAAGTAGAAATGTACAATTTTAGCTGTTGAGCTCCAGGAACAGGGTTGAAAACCACTGACATCTGAGATTAGCCAGACTCCATGATTTGTTTTTGCTTGCTTACTGTGATCAATGTAAGTATCGCCACAATTCAGATCAGTGATTGTAGCTCAGTTGGGATAAGACTAACATTCTTGCAGTGTAAATTAATGTATTATGTTCCTCAATGGGTGAGCAACTTTATTTTGACTTTCTGAGTAAAGATCTTTTGTATTCATAAATAGTGCTTGGTGAGTATTAACTTTAGACCCTGTGTACAAGCACACACATTCGTATTTCTGCCAAAGTGACAGTGAGGTCAGATAATGTTGTCTTTCTTGTCATGTCTTGTCTATTTGTTCCTCTTTCTCCGTCCATTCTTCTGCTTTACTTGTTTTCTTCAGGATTAAATCTTCGTTCAGAGCTCATGTAGCAGGTCGGCAGGGAAGAAGCCCAGTTTGCGGCCAGTGCTGACCTTCAGATATCCATTCACCTCCTCTCCTTTCTTCACCACAATCTACAGGACACAGTTATACATGCTGAGATCTGAACAATCAATCAGTAATCAGCCAATAAACTGCCTCTGAATACATTTTGATTTGCTCCTTCACATTTACTCAGGTACAAACATTAATTATCTGCACTAATGAGAAGATGATAACAGTCTTACAGTACAGTTAGTGTGTATTACATTATGCTATTATATATTTTAAGCCTAGAATGTTTCAGCCTTCCTCCTGGGCATTTCCTGCTATTTTTGCCACATTTTGAACAGAATCGCATGAAACAACTTGAAAGAACTCCGATGTTAAGATTTCCATATTTAAATTTACAGTTAAAGTATTGTACAGAAAATGGTAGAAAAAAATGTGTTCACCTTCTCAAAAATAAATGAGAAGGTGAACAAAAGCTCATCTCTCTTTAGTCACAGAGACACACACTGACCTGATCTTTCTTCAGGGTAATCTGGCCCATCTCTCTGTTTCCAACAAAGGAGCGTGTCACTTTATACACCCTCTCACCGGCTCGCACCCTGATGATGTAATTCATGGGCAAGTATCCTGTCTTCTCCCCAATCTTACCCTAGAACACACACACACACACACACACACACACACAGATGAAAGCATATCTGGTCTAGTGTGTTTACTTTGAAGGTACAGTGTATTTTCCTCTATTCTCTGTTCAGTCTCAGTTTTAGGTGTAAACACTTTAAGAATAAGTTATTATTATATTTTTAGCAACTATTTAATAATTGTAAACTAAATGACCTATTAATCTCCCTTTTGCTTTATTCTGCACTATTCTGACCATATAACATAAAGCACAATATTCACCTTGTGTGCAAAAATCATTTCCTTTACATGGAGCCTAATCATTCAGTCCTATCAGTCCTCATCACAAACACGTATATAAGCTGTGCTTCTCTGTGTTTCACCCTGCTCACTCTCCGAGTGACCCACAGCAAGCCCTTCAATGATTCAATGATGAGAATCCCAAGGTATCATTTTAAACTCGTTGCCAAAAGTGAATAGGCCAGTTAAAGCATTAATGTAATATATCTAAGATCTGGCAAGCTCATCCAGCATTCATATAATTGATGCACGCATACACCTGTTCAGAAGCATTTCTGTATGCCTGGCCTTCTTGCTTAGTCATAATCATTTTGGCGCCATTTGCTGGACATTTAATTTCTAAAATGCAATGCGTACTGTTGCATGTGATGGGAAACATGCAAGAAATCAATGTGATATCATTATCACAGGAGGTGCATGTTTTTAGCATGAAAACCTAATATATGGTAATTTTATACATGCATTATATGTAGGGGTGCACATAATTTTTTCAGCCTGGTTCTCATAAGAGAACCTGGAGATTTGGTTTGGTCCTCACACTGCATATAGTGTGACCCATTAAATATAATTATAAAAAATGAATTAATAATAGTTATAATATTATTGCACTTTATTGATTTCATTTTTTTTTAAACAAAATAATAGTAAATAAACTAAATAATAGTGTGTGATAATATTATTAAAAATAAAAGGCAGTCCTAGTTTTAAATACAAATAAATGTATTTTATAGTAAACTTAAAAATAAAATGATAATATTTACTACTACTTTCTTTGTTTGCCTCTTTAAGAAGAATCGCTTTATGTATTCCCCAATTTTAAGTTGCTTTGGATAAAAACGTCTAAAAATAAATAAATAAAAGCGTTTTCATCATATTCAAACTTAAAATCAGCAGGCTTTTATTTTGGCAGGTTGCCGGCAAGTCAGATTAAAGAGCATCAGTGGATGAATGTCACAGTTTTGCATTGTGCTTTCAAAACGGCATGGGATAGCCTAGATTTATGCTTTCAGGTTGAAAATAAAACTTATATAGTACAGTTTGTGATCTAAAATGGTAATTGTGTATTAACAACTGTCAACCATGTCGGTACGCAAATGCCCTGTCAGAACATATTTATATAACGCACCTTTATTTTGGTCGCGCTAGCGGACCTGCGGACCACTTATGTGCACCCCTGATTATATGATCAGATGTGTGTTAAAAATCCAACTTTATATCAGAAAATCTCAAGCCAACCAGAATATGGATTACAACCATTATCTCATCCTTGTATTCTTTTCTACCCTCTTTCCTGTTTGCTTGGAAGCTGCAAAACATCGTTTTATCCTCTCTATTGTATTTGTGTGACACAATGAAATGAACCAATGATATTTCAGCTCTGCATGTGTCATTGATAAATATTGTAATCCTTTGTGGCGAGGAGACTTCTGTTGAGATCTCTCCCAGTCATCCCGTTGCTAATAAATGTATGAAAGAAAGAACACTTTACGTTTTCTTCTACCATGTAAAAAATATTCCGTAAAATATATGGTAAAAAACCGGCAGCTGTGGTTGCCAGAATTATACTGTAAAAAATACGGTAACACCGTTTTAGGTTTAACAGTTTTATACCGTAAAAAATATGATAACATACCGTATTAACCGTTAATACTGTAATTTAACTGATATAATATTAATATACCAACTTATTGAAGTACTGAAATCTGTTGTGTATCTTTGTAATACACTGTTATCCACCAACAGCAGGTGCTATATATATGGTGCACAGTGTGATTCACACAAGCACTAAACACCATCATGGTGAGACTCATTAAACTGAAATTTGCAATAAACATTAATTTAACAACATTATATGTAACATACAACCCTAATTAACATAACAGATAAGTTATTCCGTTATTTCAAAGAAAAAACATCAAATTCAAACAAAATTTGAAATGCAACGCAGAGAATTCTGGGAACGTCAGGTTACGTTTTTTCCCAGGAAATTTTACAGGAAATTACTACTATACTACTATAGCATTTTTACAGTTTTTTACCGTTAAAATCACAGTAATTTTTTACAGTGTAGTATTGCAGCAGGAGGAACTCACCCTCCACCACTCCTCATTGGAGTCATCCAGCACTGTGATGCGATCTCCTGGACTGAAACACAAACACACACATACACACTTAGTACACCTGACCACATTCACAAGTGACACAAATATATAACGTATGATGCTTATGACTATGCATGAGTGCTATGGCTAAACTGAAATGTTAAGAAATATGTGAACAGACTCACTGGAAGTCCAGGTCATCTTTCTCGATGGCTTTAAAGCGATACAAAGCCATATAATAGTGAGACTGACTGAATGTCTGCTGCTGCTTCTTGTTCTGCAAACATCAACAGTCAGTTAGAGGAGTTTATTTGCCTGTTACAGCCAGCACCAGATTCAGATGCAGTTGCAACGTTAAAACATGTTAACACGTTACGTAACTACTTAACTGTTGATTTCATGTTTTAAGTAGTTCTGCTTCTTAACCATGTAGGCTATCTAAGGCTGATGATACACGGAACAAATTTTTGAGCAATTTTTATTTTTTGAGCAGTGCTGCAGATGGTAATGAGTACCAAAATGTTCTTTCTGCCCAGACTTGTGGTCTCTAGATTTTTACACTCAAACACTTCATCACCTACTAGGCAGAAGTCTTAAATAGCACATATCTCCACAGCAAACCACACATTTTGTGGTACCTTTGATACCCACAGCACATGCTGTAGGACGAGTTCAGCACTGAAGTGCTGTGTTTAGGGGTATGTTTAAACCCTCGACTCGTCACTATGAACAGTAGGTGATAGTGATGATATGAGGCTTAGCAAGTTCCACTACTCACAGCCAAAAACTACCCAAGTTACAACAAGCGTAAAAATAACATGACAAACTGTATCACACACACACACTTAAACTCATTATGAAATAATAATATTCAATATTATGGACACAATCAGGGTTGGAACAAGAAAGTTTATAAAGGCTGCATGAAGTTGACAGACCAGTCCATGCAACTTTTAAATGCAAACGTTTGTTGATTTGCCACAGCATGAAGACTAGTGCAAAAGCCTTTTACCTTGTCATCTGCTGCAGTTTTGTCTTTCTTGTCTCCATCTTGCTTTCCTAAAGGATAAAGTGTGCCCATTCAAAATATATTTTTGGAATTAATGAATATAAAAAGCCAGTATAATTTTGATTAAAATGCAAACTATCTTATTTCTTCCTCTCAAAATACCCGAATTAACAGGCCACCATCACATTGTTAGGTGAAAGAGATCAATAAGCAGTTAAGCCTGTGATTATATATATTGGCTCAATAGGCGGAGGGTTCTCTTTCGTACACATACTTGTTGATGGCACAATGAGAACACATCGGTGGTCACATGCTCTGAAGTCCTACAGAATCACAACAGTTTTCTGGTACAGTTCAAAGGTACACAATGCCCATAAGTAAATGCCATCATAGCCTACTGAGCGCAGGCTTTACATCATCATGTCAGATTCTTCAGTGCCCAGATTGTCTCAGCCCATTATTTCTGTGACTAACTGGAAGAGTCTGTGACGATATGCTCAAGCATATATGTTGCCTGTTTGGAAGTTTGTTGCACCAGGGCTGCATTGGGGGGATCTGATTGCCCACACTGCAAACTTAGAAATGCTTCTGTGCACTTTTGTTAGCAACACTCTACAAAAGCAGTGCTGAAAGATGAGCATGTGGGCATCAAGCTCTCCAGACTCTCATGCTGAGTTCACTTGAAGGTCCCTGTTTCACACCCCTGAAACAGATTCTGTGTTTTCCTATAGGCTTGAACACAAAGAGCTGAATGGTATGTCTATGATGGATTTAGAATCTGTGGAGTTCACTGGAGGACTGACTGAAGCCTGACTTTAACCTCACAGTTATGCTTTCAAAGCTGCTTGGGATCATCTCCCATGCATTGAAAAATGACACTTGGACTGGATGATGTAGACCCTGATTGAGGATTAAAAATCCATTTTAGATTATTGTTTTCTCCTTTCACACCTTTCTGGTTGCTTGCCTTCTCCTTGGATTTCCATCAAGAGGTGTCAAGATGAGGACAGAGAAGAAGCCAATTGTGTCCTCTCTAAACCATCAGTCATGGCCCATTCTAACACTGGCATCAAATATATTTTTCAGTAATTCTGGAGGAAATTTGGCAGAGTTAAAGTAGATTTGATTGGTTTACTGGTTTGCAGACACTAGAGAAGAGGAGAGAGTAATTTTCAAGCTAAAGTAAAAATACTCGATGAGAAATCTGCATGGGGACATTTTTCACCTCACACACCCCTCACTTGAAACACCCAATCTTATGGTTTCCTAATGAGATGACTGAATTTCACCTGTGGAATTTTGCCACAAAGAGAACAAACAATGAGTAACGTCTGCTGTAACTTGCCTTCACCAGCCTCTTCAACCTCCTTCGGTTGTTGAGCTTCCTCCTCCTCCATCATCATCATCAACAACTTAGAAAAGATTAATGTACATGATATTCATCATAATAGTATGAGCTCAAAAACATGTCCGATAATTCCTGACAGCAGAACGTGATCACTTACGTTCTTTTTGTCCTCGGAGCCTTTCTTCCTCTCTTTATTGGCCATGATCACACCCACTCTCAGTGTTTCAAACACTGGGTCACTGCGGTTCTGCTGACCTATGCACATGCAGTTTCAATTTTTCAAGTATTTTATTGTATTCAGTTTGCTTTTTACATGTTTTATCATTCAGTCTTTTTAACAGCATTTTATTCTTCAAAAATCTTCAAACATTGTAAAATTTAGACATTATTTAATCAGAACTAGGCTCAGCATACACAACAGCCATGAACAAGACCTCACAAGGAACATAGGAAACACAAGTGCAATATATACACTCAGAGTAAAAAGACTAACAAGAAACAGGTGCACACAATCAGAAGTAACAAAGGGAAATCTGAGCAGAAACCAGAACTACACATGAAAATATGCCGTATACATTGGCATAAAATATACTTGATCACCACACTTTAGTTTAAGACCCACTTCTCAATATTAACTGTGACCTTGCATCAAAAAATTTACTACTTATTAATATTTAGTAAGGTAGTTGTTAAATTTAGGTATGGGGTCAGATTAAGGGGTATGAAATATGGTCATGCATTTAATGTGTTCTTTAAGTACTAATGAAAAGCTAATATGCTACTAATATGCATGCTAAATACATCATACTCACCAGGGTTATTGATTTCTTGATCATAGAGAGGAGAGCTGTATGCCCGTCTAAATCCAGGAGGCTGACAAGGAAGATATTAATAAAAACAATGAAACTGACTGTGACTGTACTGTCATCATATGATATATTATAATAGAATGCATATAGAATGTTGTCTCACTATTTTGCCAAAGCATCTCTGGAACTGCACATATGATTGGCACGAGTGGTGAATGTTGGTCTTGCAGTTTTTACAGCGCAAGGCAAATTTATTATTGACTGAAAGTAGAAAAGAAATCAGTTATTATATAAAATTACTGCATGGATACTGCCAATCCAAACTGTATGATAATTCTAAATCAATCACAGTAGTGGTCCTGACAGTACTAGGTGCAATTTTAGTACTGGACTGCCTTTTTCAGGAACCAAATTATCTCCAGGGTCTAACCAGCACAACTGGTACTACCCATGATTGGCCAGATGCGTTTGAAAACGCCCTCACCTACCATGATTTAAACGCCATGTAACATACTGTAAACATTGTGTCAACTTATGTCACAAGTATCATGAATAGTGATAGATGGACTGACGCAGAAGTGCAGGCACTTGCAGCAAATGTAGCACTGCCACTTGTCATTGGAGATCCTTAGTCCTCCTTTTGCCTTCTTTTAATCACGTTACGTGTACGTCAACATTCCATGTCCCTTATTGTGAAACCCGCGAGACACAAAAAACACAGCTCCGATCACAGTGTCCTCCATCCTCCTGTTGTTAATGTTGTTCTTCTTTGTTTCCATTGTTAAAAGCTGTGCACAAATGACGTCGCTGTTGACTGGCTTACGTCACTTCCTAGTACACATGGTCGGTGCGAATGCAACCTTTTAAATGGTACTGGGAAATAGTTACCAGAGCGCAAAATCATACCAGTACTTTAGGACTTTACATTTAGTTCTGGAACCAAAGCAGTGTGAAAAGGCCTTAATGTAATCATGTTAATGCACAGGTCTTTAAAGCTATACTGAGGGTTTACTGACTACAGTGTCAGCAGAAAATTCAGTACAAAAAATATTCTCTATAGGGAAGACACACAACCACACATTAAACTGCTTCTTGCTGTTGGGGAGTGTTTAGATTTTATTGATTTTATGTTAGTGTGAAATCTGAACTTACGGACAATCATTCGTGCACAGACGTCACAAAACTTGGGTTTCTTGCAGTAGTGGTCCTTAAATTTGTGTGGCCTGTCATTGATCTGAATTACAGGCTCAGGGGTTGGAGGAGGAGGGGCCTCTTCTTCCTCAACCTCTTCATCATACACAAAATAAACCTAAGGAGGACAGAAAGTGAGCTTTGTGTACATGATACCAACACAAGGAGAGAGACTGACATACGCACAGTGTTGTCGTCCTCCTTTACAACATTGTCTGGAGCAGGAGGATTATCATGAATATCCAGAGAATCTTTATCCTCGAGTCTGAAACACAATCAGCATTTGGATAGTTGTGCACTTACATAATGTTCTAGATATACAATATAATCTGTGGAGACACTCACTGGTCATATTGAGCCATAAATACAGCTTCTTCAGCCTACAGTCAGTCAGGAGAATTCAGCACCTGCACAACCATGACATGTAAACTGATCTGGTGTTCATCCAGATCTCCAACCCTGCTTCTGGAGAGCTACTGTCCTGCAGATTTCATGTCCAAACCCAATCACACACATGGGAACAAGGCAATAAAGGTGTTCAGAGTTGCTTGGTAATTACCGACAGCTGTGTTGAAGCAGGTTGGAACTGAAGTCTGCAGGACTGTAGCTCTCCAGGAGAAGTGTTTAAGATCCTTGAATTAAAGGGGTTACACTTTTACTAAGTAACTAACTAAATAGTGTTTATTCAAGTATAAATCATCTTTTCATTAATGTATGCTTCAGAAATATAGTTTTTTTTACACATATATTGGTTTCTGTTAGTACTCCAGCATATGTTTTACATACTATCTTATAAACTTACATATTCATGTTCATAGTAACAAGTCAGCTTTGTGGTTGAAGAGCTTTGGCCATTCATTAATGAATCAGCTGATTTGAGTGAACTGGTTGAATCAATGATTCATGTATCATTTCACATTTCTATATTCAAAATGTTAAATTTAAAACATGAATCGTAATCGTAATGTAAATACATATAAATGTGTCTTCAGATGCAGCTTCTGTGCACCTCTGCAGTGCAAACATGCAGCTTTATTTCCTATGAATAATTATCAGAGGGCTGTCTCATAATTATGTTTGCTTTTTTCTGTTTGAGAATAGGAACCTAGTACCTTATAAAGTATACAAATCATTTGTGCCTCCATTTTAAACACTTCCTCCAGCTTCATGAGGCAACTCTCACTAAACTGTTAAATCCAGCCACAACTGAAGTCTATGAAATTAAAAGTCTAGCATGAGTATATCTGTTAATGTCTCTCTCACTGAACCCAGACTCATTATTGTTGGTGTCTGAATCCAAATGAAACATTCTGGGGTGAACTTACTCTTTAATTAAACACCTGCCTGTAATTCAAAAGTCAATCTGAACACTGTTATTAGCTTGTTCGGGGTGGTTTGGTGAAATGAAGGAGCAGTGGCCCTCCAGGAGCAGGATTGACCACCCCGGGTTACACCTAAACACAGCAGGTCACCGGCGCTGCTTTAGGTTATATTAGATATGCATCAGATGAACCGAAGCACTTCTGAAGACCTCTTTAAAGACTGATACTGTAATTTGTAAAAAGTCAACTGGCTGCTGAATGTTTCATTAGGTTACATTGCTAATATGTAACATTCCTAAATATTTTCAGTCTGTTATTTAGGTTTAATTGCTTGTGGTCTGTTGAGCATTCATTTTGTTTATTAGAGACCTTTATTCTGATGAGAAATGATAAAAGCATTTTGCTCATTGCATGTTTTTATACAAAATAGCAGCACAATTTTCTGTAATACTATGTAATTTCATTGTTCATATTTGAATCATGAACCTCTTATCATATTATCTTATATTTAACTAAATTGTAAAATTACCGTATAAGGGTAAGTTTTACGGCCTAAAATGCCATAATAAGCAGAATGCAGAAGCACTTGTACAAGTCGATTGTTGAGTCCAAATATCAGGAGATCCTCTGAGTTTGAGTGTGTGTGTGTGTGTGTGTGTGTGTGAGGGATGGTGTGAAAAAGGAGGACATTAAAGCAACTTGTAGTATTGATTATTGTAAATAAAATTCTTATTTAGGTCGTGACTGTCAGTTGTTGAAAATCTGCTGTAAAAGGGCGAGCTGTTAAAGGTTAGTTTGTGAATTGCTCGACATGGACACATCACCAGAGTTCAGGGTACAGGCTAGTTTAACATTGAAATTATGCAAATTAGCACTTTGTGCCTTTTTTTATGTTGCCATAAAACATTTACATTTAAATTTAAGTGTGATTTGCATGAAACTTTATCATTTTAAGTTCCTCTTAAAATTTTAACACATTTTCCCCTTATATTTTTTTCTTTTTGTTTATAGCAATGTTGTCACCCCAAGTTTATCAGGGAAATCAAAGTAAAGTTAAACCAATCATACAGTTAATAAGCGACTGAAGACAAATATAGATTCATTGAAAATCCTGCTGTGCAGATTTGGCAATGTGTATCTGATGTTAATAAAGTCTAGCTTAATTTTGACAAAGTACCATTTTTTTGTACAAATTGTTGAACTGTGTTGTTATTACAACATATATACAACATATATTCATATTAAATTTATTTCAAGTACAGCAGATTGCAGAAGTTTCTGTATCATTACATAAAGAAACATTAAATATTTGCATCAGCTTAACCATTTAATCTGTCTCCCTCTCTCATAGACACACACACATACACATACTGTATAATATATATATGTACTTTATACTGTACTGTAGTTTCTATCCCTTCTCCTAACCTTACACATAAACCAACCCCTCACACAAAGCTACTGTCATTTTTAGATTTTAAAATCACTTCATTCATATATGATTTATACGCTGTTTTCCTCATGGGGACCCATAAGGTGAACATTTACTGGTATTACTATACTTGTGGAGACAACTGGTCCTCATATATGGAATATCAAGTACACACACACACAGTTTCTATTTCTATCAATAGAAGTGAATCATGTGAGCTAAACTATAATAAATATACTGTTCATACCTGTTAATGATGTTTTGCCTTATGATGTTTCCTATAATCCAATGTCTCCAGTGAGTTGCTGTCCTACAGCAAGTTAGTCTTAACTCATTAATAAGCAGACTGGTTTGAGCTGAGGAACTAACACTTGTATGTGTACATGTGTATCTGTGTCACTCTGAGTGTTTTAAACAGATGGTAGATGACGAACAGTAATAAGACCCCCTCTCTCTGTCCATTTGACAGACATGCACACATGCAGTCAGTTCTAGTCACTCACAGATTCACTGCAGGCCTGTCAGATCATTACTACAGAAAATGTTTAACTAAAAACTGTTCATTGTGAATGCTCACAAACTCATTAACAACATGGTCTTTTTTAAAACCTTTGGTATTTTTTCCAACTTACTTTCACAAAGTTGTGTTGAAAGTTCAGCTTTACAGTGATAACTGCTTACTAGAACTCGCTCTTTCTTTAGTTTCGCCCTTATATTCAGTGAGTTGCTCATGTTAAACTTGTCTTTTTTGGAACAAATCTTATTTTAACAAGTGTTACGTTGTAATGGATACAATCATTTGAAGCATCAAGACGCTTTCAAAAGGTGATATACCTTATTATATCCAGACTATAAACTGTTATCTTGCTATTTCTGTGATTATTTGAATGTTTGTAATACAGATACAGTGATGAAGACATGAAGCGTCTACAGAGTATATTAACTGGTCAGCAGCAGCGTGAATACAGATTCAGGAGCTGTGTCTGAAATCGCGCACTCGTTCACTGTTCCCTATGTAGTGTATGGCAGTGAGTGCACAATATCAGAAAGGAGTGAACAAAATAAAGTGCACGAATTAGCACTCTGACGTATACACTGCATGTCAAAGCTGGAGCAGTCGCAGAAACTTCTTCTTCATATATGAACATTTATATTATTTTAGAAAATAATGTTAATAACAACAACACTCACATTGACCTTATATTGTAATTAGGCTATCTCTGTGTGGTTTCAAAGATGGCTGCTTATGTTCCTAATAATTGAATACTATTAAAATACTGGCAACAAAAATAAACATATTACACATAATTAATATATTTTTAAATATTAATAATCCATGAAATAACTGTTAAAGCAGAAATAAGAAAGCATCTCTCAAAAACTGTCTTGCTCCAGCTCTCTGTTCCAGCTCGTCTGTCCTCTCTGCATTGGATTATGGGAAATAGTGCTTCAGTGAGTGTGCATTGGTTGTACATTCGAAATCAGAGAGGATTGTGGGTAAAAAGTAGTGAAGGAATGTAGGGAATGAACTCAGCGGAAGCTGAAGCTAGATGGTGCTTGTTTAAAGTGTATTTTAGGCTTAATACCCAGCCATCTTAAGACCTCCTGAGCCTGGTAGGACCCAGCATCACAAAGATGGAGACAAATTACAGGGAGACTATATCCACTGCACAGCAGCGCTGTTTTTCCCTTCGGATCTATCTATCTATCTATCTATCTATCTATCTATCTATCTATCTATCTATCTATCTATCTATCTATCTATCTATCTATCTATCTATCTATCTAATTCTCAACACTGTACAGAAATTATTAGTTATTATTAATTATTATTCTCTATGCCAAAAATAACCATTTGGTTCTTACATTGCCATTTCAGATATCTAGCCACTGGGGACTCCTACCATACCATAGCTTTTAATCATAAAACTGGGCATGCCACTTCTGCAGGCTTTGTACAGAGTGTGAGCAGGTCCATCTGGGATTGTCCTCATTTCTTAATAAATTAAACATTATAAACTAACATACACATATAATTAAGATTGACATTTAACTGAAATGGTGAAAAATAAACCTTTGGAAAGAGTGTTTTGATTTGTATTTCAATTATGCAGGTCCTGAAGGTCCTGTAGAAGCTTTATTCTGACATATTCTAATATTTCCATAAAACAAACAGTATTATTGCAATTTTGATTGTCCATAAGGAGATTAAAATCACCAGTTAAAACAACAGCTGAACAAATTACACTGACAAGTGTCAAAAGCTAAAAATAATTCAGAGATAAATGCAGTGTTTCCTTTGGAGACAGGTAAATATTTAAGACAAGAATTGGTGAATAAAAGCAAGGTAGTGTAACTTCAGTGATGGAGACATCAGATCTATAAATAACAGCAAGACCGCCACCTTTACCTGTGGTTAGTGGTTGATCAATGTAAGTGTAGCCTGGTAAGACACGCATATTAAGATTCAAATATGCGATTTCATGTTTCACAGAGACAAAGAAAGTCCAGATTCTTGTCCACAATAATGTCATAGATTGAAGCCACTTCATTGTTTATAGTTTTCAGATGTGCAAACCTGATTTTTTTTAAAGATGGACACCTCCAATCAATGCAGTAGATTTATGAGGATAGGAGAGATTAGCGGAACAAACTCCACGCGCCTTTCCGATCAAACTGCGTTTACTCCGGCACCAGCTGTATGAAGACTCTGGCGGGATCCCCGATGAACATATTTGGGTCGGTGGAGAAGATGCAGTGATCGCAGCATTTCCAAAACATAAGTAGGAAGAGGTAGACAGGGCTTTAAGTTTAACAGTTCAGCTGGAAGGTCTTTTGCCATGGTGAAGTCCAAATGTTTGAATTTCTTGTATTTTGTATTTCTTGCTGGAAGCTCCAATTAAAATCACAATAAAAAATATAACTGAATAAAAAAACAAAACAGCATGTTGCCAACAGGTTTATCCAGGTGAGTCCAAACACAGCTGGTTACGTGAAGCTCAGTACATCATAGTCACCATTTCAGTCCAAGCCAACAAAATCATACAATCGCAATATTCAAACAAAATGAACAGTGCAGTTTGATAAACCTGGTTTCTCGTTCTTTTTTTCTGTTTATTTCTATTTCTGTTTCTATTCCCACACAAAAACAAATTTGATCATGATGTGAACCACATGTTTTACTGTCTAATTTAACATTTCATATTTAAAAGATCTTAGTGACCACAGAGCACACACATATACAATACAAAAATAGTTATATAAATCTTAATCCAATTCATGTTGCAAACTGTTCAAAGATTTGGAAAAAAATTATTTAACATTGTGGGAACAAAGGTTCTGGAAGCATTCATGTCAATAAAGTACACATTGTGATGTATACAGCAGCATTACCTACCACCTGGATGGTCTACCGTCTTTTCTCAATTGTTTGTCTATAACCCTATGAAATTCTTCCACTTCACAGAAATAGTAAATACAACTGATTTCAAAGCTAAAATATGCAGAATTGGAGAAACGAGCAAAACTAAGGTAGTTTTTGAAGCAATCAACCACATAATTGACAATTAAAAAAATATAAAAAAAGCTTAAAAAAAAGCCCTGGTTGATTTATTTAATGTGAGTCTATAATGTCGAAAATGTCTAAGTACCACCAAATGCTGTAAAATGTACAATGAAGTTCTACAGTCTCTTTTCTTCTGCAGTGCAGTTAAAGACAGCCTGCATGTGGTCTGGAATTTCCTCAGTGATGGCATGCTTCCTTGGCACTGTGAATATTGGCTGAAGGGTTCCCTGTAACAAGCTCAGAAGGCAAACCTCTGGCCATACCTTTTAAACATTAACATAAAGATTAATCTAAAGTATTGAATAACAAATTATTGGTGTCTACTTATACAACCCGAATTCCGGAAAAGCTGGGACGTTTTTTAAATTTTAATAAAATGAAAACTAAAAGACTTTCAAATCACATGAGCCAATATTTTATTCTCCTTTTCTTTTCAAAACAGTTTGAAGACGTCTGGGCATTGAGGCTATGAGTTGCTGGAGTTTTGCTGTTGGAATTTGGTCCCATTCTTGCCTTATATAGATTTCCAGCTGCTGAAGAGTTCGTGGTCGTCTTTGACGTATTTTTCTTTTAATGATGCGCCAAATGTTCTCTATAGGTGAAAGATCTGGACTGCAGGCAGGCCAGGTTAGCACCCGGACTCTTCTACGACGAAGCCATGCTGTTGTTATAGCTGCAGTAGGTGGTTTTGCATTGTCCTGCTGAAATAAACAAGGCCTTCCCTGAAATAGACGTTGTTTGGAGGGAAGCATATGTTGCTCTAAAACCTTTATATACCTTTCAGCATTCACAGAGCCTTCCAAAACATGCAAGCTGCCCATACCGTATGCACTTATGCACCCCCATACCATCAGAGATGCTGGCTTTTGAACTGAACGCTGATAACATGCTGGAAGGTCAATGTCAATGTCAATGTCACCTTTATTTATATAGCGCTTTAAACAAAATACATTGCGTCAAAGCAACTGAACAACATTCATTAGGAAAACAGTGTCAATAATGCAAAAATGATAGTTAAAGGCAGTTCATCATTGGATTCAGTTATGTCATCTCTGTGCATTTATTTGCAATCAAGTCACCGATATCGCTGTAGATGAAGTGTCCCCAACTAAGCAAGCCAGAGGCGACAGTGGCAAGGAACCGAAACTCCATCGGTGACAGAATGGAGAAAAAAACCTTGGGAGAAACCAGGCTCAGATGGGGGGCCAGTTCTCCTCTGACCAGACGAAACCAGTAGTTCAATTCCAGGCTGCAGCAAAGTCAGATTGTGCAGAAGAATCATCTGTTTCCTGTGATCTTGTCCTGGTGCTCCTCTGAGACAAGGTCTTTACAGGGGATCTGTATCTGGGGCTCTAGTTGTCCTGGTCTCCGCTGTCTTTCAGGGATGTAGAGGTCCTTTCTAGGTGCTGATCCACCATCTGGTCTGGATACGTACTGGATCCGGGTGACTGCAGTGACCCTCTGATCTGGACACAGACTGGATCTGGTGGCCACGGTGACCTCGGAACAAGAGAGAAACAGACAAATATTAGCGTAGATGCCATTCTTCTAATGATGTAGCAAGTACATAGGGTGTTATGGGAAGTGTTTCCGGTTCCGGTTTACCTAATTAATGCAGCCTAAAAATCCTTTAACGGATTTGGATAATAAAAGCATATTAGTATGTTATGTGTATGCCAGGTTAAAGAGATGGGTCTTTAATCTAGATTTAAACTGCAAGAGTGTGTCTGCCTCCCGAACAATGTTAGGTAGGTTATTCCAGAGTTTGGGCGCCAAATAGGAAAAGGATCTGCCGCCTGCAGTTGATTTTGATATTCTAGGTATTATCAAATTGCCTGAGTTTTGAGAACGTAGCGGACGTAGAGGATTATAATGTAAAAGGAGCTCATTCAAATACTGAGGTGCTAAACCATTCAGGGCTTTATAAGTAATAAGCAATATTTTAAAATCTATGCGATGCTTGATAGGGAGCCAGTGCAGTGTTGACAGGACCGGGCAAATATGGTCATACTTCCTGGTTCTAGTAAGAACTCTTGCTGCTGCATTTTGGACTAGCTGTAGTTTGTTTACTAAGCGTGCAGAACAACCACCCAATAAAGCATTACAATAATCTAACCTTGAGGTCATAAATGCATGGATTAACATTTCTGCATTTGACATTGAGAGCATAGGCCGTAATTTAGATATATTTTTGAGATGGAAAAATGCAGTTTTACAAATGCTAGAAACGTGGCTTTCTAAGGAAAGATTGCGATCAAGTAGCACACCTAGGTTCCTAACTGATGATGAAGAATTGACAGAGCAACCATCAAGTCTTAGACAGTGTTCTAGGTTATTACAAGCAGAGTTTTTAGGTCCTATAATTAACACCTCTGTTTTTTCAGAATTTAGCAGTAAGAAATTACTCGTCATCCAGTTTTTTATATCGACTATGCAATCCATTAGTTTTTCAAATTGGTGTGTTTCACCAGGCTGCGAAGAAATATAGAGCTGAGTATCATCAGCATAACAGTGAAAGCTAACACCATGTTTCCTGATGATATCTCCCAAGGGTAACATATAAAGCGTGAAGAGTAGCGGCCCTAGTACTGAGCCTTGAGGTACTCCATACTGCACTTGTGATCGATAGGATACATCTTCATTCACTGCTACGAACTGATGGCGGTCATATAAGTACGATTTAAACCATGCTAATGCACTTCCACTGATGCCAACAAAGTATTCAAGTCTATGCAAAAGAATGTTGTGGTCAATTGTGTCAAACGCAGCACTAAGATCCAATAAAACTAATAGAGAGATACACCCACGATCAGATGATAAGAGCAGATCATTTGTAACTCTAAGAAGAGCAGTCTCAGTACTATGATACGGTCTAAATCCTGACTGGAAATCCTCACATATACCATTTTTCTCTAAGAAGGAATATAATTGTGTGGATACCACCTTTTCTAGTATCTTGGACAGAAAAGGGAGATTCGAGATTGGTCTATAATTAACTAGTTCTTTGGGGTCAAGTTGTGGTTTTTTGATGAGAGGCTTAATAACAGCCAGTTTGAAGGTTTTGGGGACATGTCCTAATGACAATGAGGAATTAATAATAGTCAGAAGAGGATCTATGACTTCTGGAAGCACCTCTTTCAGGAGCTTAGATGGTATAGGGTCTAACATACATGTTGTTGGTTTAGATGATTTAACAAGTTTATACAATTCTTCCTCTCCTATGGTAGAGAATGAGTGGAACTGTTCCTCAGGGGGTCTATAGTGCACTGTCTGATGTGATACTGTAGCTGACGGCTGAATGGTTGCAATTTTATCTCTAATAGTATCGATTTTAGAAGTAAAGTAGTTCATAAAGTCATTACTGCTGTGGTGTTGGGAAATGTCAACACTTGTTGAGGCTTTATTTTTCGTTAATTTAGCCACTGTATTGAATAAATACCTGGGGTTATGTTTGTTTTCTTCTAAAAGAGAAGAAAAGTAATCGGATTTAGCAGTTTTTAATGCTTTTCTGTAGGATATGTTACTTTCCCGCCAAGCAATACGAAATACCTCTAGTTTTGTTTTCCTCCAGCTGCGCTCCATTTTTTGGGCTGCTCTCTTTAGGGTGCGAGTGTGCTCATTATACCATGGTGTCAAACTGTTTTCCTTAACCTTCCTTAAGCGTAAAGGAGCAACTATATTGAAAGTGCTAGAAAAGAGAGAGTCCATAGTTTCTGTTACATCATCAAGTTGTTCTGAGGTTTTGGATATGCTAAGGAATTTGGATACATCAGGAAGATAACTTAAAAAGCAGTCTTTTGTGTTAGAAGTGATGGTTCTTCCATACTTGTAACAAGAAGTAGAATTTACAATTTTGGCTATATGAAGTTTGCAAAGAACTAAATAATGATCTGAGATATCATCACTTGGCTGAATAATTTCAACACCATCAACATCAATTCCATGTGACAGTATTAAATCTAGAGTATGATTTCGACAATGAGTAGGTCCTGAAACGTGTTGTCTAACCCTGTAATGATAAAACCTTCATATTCTTCCGGAAGAAGGAGGCGGGAACCGGCGGACAATCAAAAACATTTTAATAACAAAATAAACACAAAACAGCGCACCAGCCCCTCACGGACGACTGGTGCGCATAAAATAAAAACCAAAACACAACTAAAAGCCCAGGCCTGGTCCTCTCTCGTCCTTCACTGTCGTCGCTCCAGTTTTATATCCTTCCATCTCCTCCATGGGCCTCGAGACCGGTGGGACGAACAGGTGTAGTTCATCTCCAATCACTCCCCCGGCCTCGCTCCCATGTCCCTCGGCCCCGCCCCACTCGTCACATACCCCCATCGCCCCTCGCAGGCCGGGGGGTACTCCCGAGACTGCGCTCTACTCCCCCCCCCCCCTCCCTCCGGGGGGGGCCGCTCACGGGGACCTGCGGGAACCTGGGGGTAGGACAGACGAGGCGAGAGAAAAGGAGATGGAAGGAGGAGCGACAGAGACGAGAGAGGGGAGAGAGGAAAAAAAAAAAAAAAAAAAAATTCTGGTTCCCAGACGCACCGCTGCTCGGCCCTCCACCAGCTGGGCGATCTCCTCCGCGGTGCCTGGCGGTGGCACTGGACGGCCCTCGGCGGACGGCACGACACTCCTCCGCCGCCCGGTGGACGGCGACGGCTCCTCCGGTTTTGGGCAGCCGGCAGGAGTCCCCCGTTCCCTGCTCCTCCCCGTTCCGGCGGATGGCAGCAGGCTCCGGCCACCTGGCGAACGGCGCCGACTCCTCCGCTCCCTCACGGAAGGCAGCCGTCCCTCCACATCGTGGGCGGCCGGTAGCGAGCTCGCCCGTCCCCGGCAACTCGCTCCAGCCCACCGCCTCGAGCGTCCATGGCGGCACACTCCTCGCCAGCTCGTTGGCACCGCGGATTCACCACAGCGGCGAGGGATCTTCAGCAGCGCGTCCCTCCTTCTCCCGGGTTTCGGCACCACTGTAATGATAAAACCTTCATATTCTTCCGGAAGAAGGAGGCGGGAACCGGCGGACAATCAAAAACATTTTAATAACAAAATAAACACAAAACAGCGCACCAGCCCCTCACGGACGACTGGTGCGCATAAAATAAAAACCAAAACACAACTAAAAGCCCAGGCCTGGTCCTCTCTCGTCCTTCACTGTCGTCGCTCCAGTTTTATATCCTTCCATCTCCTCCATGGGCCTCGAGACCGGTGGGACGAACAGGTGTAGTTCATCTCCAATCACTCCCCCGGCCTCGCTCCCATGTCCCTCGGCCCCGCCCCACTCGTCACAAACCCCAATAGAGTTCAGAATGTCTATAAATGCTGATCCCAATGCATCGTTTTCATTATCAACATGGATATTAAAATCACCAACTATAAAAACTTTATCTGCAGCCAGAACTAACTCGGATGTAAAATCACCAAACTCTTTAATAAAGTCTGTATGGTGCCCTGGTGGCCTGTATACAGTAGCCAGTACAAACATAACAGGGGATTTATCATTAACATTTGTTTCTTTGAAGGTCTCCCTCCTCTTTAGCCCGGAGGACACGGCGTCCGCGATTTCCAACAAGAATGTTAAATTTGGACTCGTCTGACCATAAAACACTATTCCACTTTGAAATTGTCCATTTTAAATGAGCCTTGGCCCACAGGACACGACGGCGCTTCTGGACCATGTTCACATATGGCTTCCTTTTTGCATGATAGAGCTTTAGTTGGCATCTGCTGATGGCACGGCGGATTGTGTTTATCGACAGTGGTTTCTGAAAGTATTCCTGGGCCCATTTAGTAATGTCATTGACACAATCATGCCGATGAGTGATGCAGTGTCGTCTGAGAGCCCGAAGACCACGGGCATCCAATAAAGGTCTCCGGCCTTGTCCCTTACGCACAGAGATTTCTCCAGTTTCTCTGAATCTTTTGATGATGTTATGCACTGTAGATGATGAGATTTGCAAAGCCTTTGCAATTTGACGTTGAGGAACATTGTTTTTAAAGTTTTCCACAATTTTTTTACGCAGTCTTTCAGAGCTTGGAGAGCCTCTGCCCATCTTTACTTCTGAGAGACTCTGCTTCTCTAAGACAAAGCTTTTATAGCTAATCATGTTACAGACCTGATATCAATTAACTTAATTAATCACTAGATGTTCTCCCAGCTGAATCTTTTCAAAACGGCTTGCTTTTTTAGCCATTTGTTGCCCCCGTGCCAACTTTTTTGAGACCTGTAGCAGGCATTAAATTTTAAATGAGCTAATTAAGTGGATAAAAGTGTACAATTTCTCAGTTTAAACATTTGCTACGTTATCTATGTTCTATTGTGAATAAAATATTGGCTCATGTGATTTGAAATTCCTTTAGTTTTCATTTTATTAAAATTTAAAAAACGTCCCAACTTTTCCGGAATTCGGGTTGTAATATTAAGTTAATATAGTTAAGAGCAGAGTCTTTAGTTTTTAATGTATCTCTTTACTTTACTAAACAAGTATACATATATAAGAAACATTTAAATCATTAATTTCATCCTTATAAATATTTTTGAATTAACTCACCTCCTGGAATTGAAACCCTGTGCTTGTCACAATGGAAAGTTTATACTGAAACAGAAAAGAAGGAAAACATTTTATTTACAGTGTTGACAGAAACATGCAAATGGTTTCCACACACACACACACACACACAAACACACACACACACACAAAGGACACTTTACCATAAGCATAAAAATCCCACAGATCTGGCGTGGCAAGCCCTATAATCAACAAAAAAATAGGGTAAGATTAGTACACATAAAACATGACTGATAGATCAAAGCTGCTGTCTTCTGTCACATCTTGTATATGAAATACAGATTACAGGCAATCATATTTCATTGGAATATGTAATTATGCAATATATTATTCACCACAATATCATGCCCAGTCTTCTCTGTCCAGTTCCCTTGATCAAATTTCTGAGCAAGATCTTTTACAAAACAAAAAAACAAAAAAGAAAAAACAAATAATTTGAAACAGATAGATGTGACAACCACTGAGACTCATGCAGTGTGTACTGCGAGTCTAAAAAGAGGATCTCTCTCAGGAGTTTGGTCTCGTACTCTATCGCATACGTTGTCAGTGTTGTGCGCTTGCTCAGACCTTTGTTGTGATAAACAGTAAAGTACGTTCAGCTGAATTCAATTTCCGTTTTGTCGGGTTTAAAAAAGATTAGTATACCGCGGCAGCGGTCGTGGCAGCCCTCTAGTTAAGCCCTCCTCGTGTGAAGACCGAAGAGTGTAAAGACCATCGACCCTACCGTGCGACTCCACCGGGCAGGGACATTGGCAGGGAATATAAGTATTGTTTTTTGACTAATCTCTTTTTCCTTCTCCTTGTTTCATTTCTGTTTCAGTTGTTTTTTTGTATATAACCAAATCTTACTATGTGTTTCCAGATCCCTACTATCACTACCACTCGCAAACCACACATCACACAATGTAGACAGCGCAATCTTAACAACCTGCACACGTTGCCTATATCTGCTAATACACTACTTTCTTTTTCTATTGGTCTCTGGAATTGCCAGTCTGCTGTAAACAAAGCCGATTTCATTACTTCTATTATTAGTCATTCAAAGCTTAATCTCATGGCCCTAACAGAGACCTGGATCAAACCAGAAGACACTGCTACATCTGCAGCACTCTCCAATAATTTCTCATTTTCCCACTCCCCCCGTTTGACTGGAAGAGGTGGACATACTGGTCTGCTCATCTCTAATGATTGGAAATTTAATCCTTTACCATCTTTGGGTATCAACAGCTCCTTTGAATCTCATTCAGTTACTGTTACCTACCCTTCTAAAATACATTTTGTAGTTGTCTATCGACCCCCAGGACCACTGGGTAACTTTCTGGATGAATTAGATGTGTTGCTCTCAACCTTTTCTGAGGATGGTACTCCCCTAGTTATGTTTGGAGATTTCAACATCCATCTAGATAAACCTCTGTATGCTGATTTCCACACTCTGCTTGCGTCTTTTGATCTCAACCGAGTGTCAACTACTGCTACTCACAAATCAGGCAACCACCTGGACCTTATTTATACACGACACTGCTCTACTGATCATGTTCTGGTTACTCCACTGCACACATCAGATCACTTCCTTCTCACTCTTAACCTCAACATGGTCCCTGACACATCACTTACCCCTCCACATGTCATCTTTTGAAGTAACCTACGCACACTTTCACCCTCCCGGCTATCTGCAATGGTTTCATCTTCACTTCCTTCCCCTGAACTGTTAGCATCGTTTGATGCTAACAGTGCTACTGATACTTTCTGCTCCACTCTTACATCTTGTTTAGACACTGTTTGCCCCTTATCTTCCAGGCCAGCCCGTAACACCCCTTCTGCCCCTTGGTTATCTGATGTTCTACGCGAACACCGTTCTAAGCTTAGAGCTGCTGAAAGGGTGTGGTGCAAATCCAAAAATACTACTGACCTTAATGTGTATCAGTCACTCCTATCTTCTTTCTCTGCTAATGTCTCCACTGCTAAAATGACATACTACCATAACAAAATTAACAATCCGTCTAACTCTTGCATGCTTTTTAAAACATTTTCCTCACTTCTTTGTCCTCCTCCTCCCTCTCCTGCTTCATCTCTAATAGCTGACGACTTTGCAACGTTTTTCATTAATAAAATTAAACACATTAGTGCACAATTTTCCACACCACAATCAGTCAAGCTCATATCACCAGCAAACTTACACTCATTTACATCATTCTCTTCACTCTCTGAGGCAGAAGTCTCAAAATTCATCTTTTCTAATCACCCTACTACTTGCGCGCTTGATCCTATTACAACTCATCGCCTTCAAGCCATTTCTCCTGCAGTTGTTCCTGCACTCACTCACATCATCAACACATCCCTCCACACTGGTGTTTTTCCCTCATCATTTAGACAGGCTCGTATAACTCCACTACTTAAGAAACCCAACCTCAACCCATCTCTTTTAGAGAACTAAAGACCAGTTTCCCTTCTTCCTTTCATTGCAAAAACACTTGAACGAGCTGTGTTCAACCAAGTCTCTAAATTTCTCACACACAACAACCTCCTTGACAGCAACCAATCTGTCTTCAGAAGTGGACATTCAACTGAGACTGCCTTGCTCCCAGTTGTTGAAGCTTTAAGACTGGCAAGAGCGGAATCCAAATCTTCAGTACTTATCCTGCTTGATCTGTCCGCTGCTTTTGACACGGTTAACCACCAGATCCTCCTATCAACCCTACTGGCAAAAGGCATCTCAGGAACCACACTTCAATTTATTTATTTATTTATTTATTTATTTAGTTTGACAGGGACATTGTACATTAATAAAAACATTCCTGTAAATGTACCAGAATTAGCCAAGGGCTATTTTTCATCCGTAGTCCCTGGACAAGATGTTACAAGTCAACCTAAACAAAATATGATTAAGAATACATAATAGAAATTTTAATAATTACACAATACAATAAAAAAATCTATTTAAACAATTTAAGATCAATTAAAAACAATGCAACAAAATACAAACAATAAGAGGATGTAATAATATTTTAAGCAATATTATATCTAATACGCAGATATAAGATTCTAGTGATGACAGATCTGAGTACTGATTAACCAATTCTTCAATTGAGCCCTAAATAAAGCATAAGTGTCTAGATCTCTTATAGTTGTTGGAATAGTGTTCCATTCTTTTGCAGCTTTAACAGAAAAAGCAGATTGACTAAATTTACTTCGTCTAAGTGGTATGATACAGTCTTGTCTTAATGCACCTCTTGTAGAGCGATAATCAGTTGTTCTAATACGAACTAGCTGACCAAGAGGGGGAGAAGATAAACCATAAATAATTTTATACATCAAGCATACATTTGCATACTTAATCGTGTTTTCCCAACTTAATAAATTATATTTTTCCAGTATTGGACAATGATGAGAATATACCGATTTCTTATCAAGGACCTTGAGTGTACGTTTGTATAAGGACTCCAATGGTTTTAAAGTCACTGAACTCGCCTGAGACCAAGTGGTTAAACAGAAAGTCATGTGAGAGAGAACCATAGAGTACATAAACATCTTAGCTGCTTCTAATGACATGTTATCTCTAGTAATCTTAAAATTATAGAGATTAAACTTAACCTGCTTGCAAACCTTTTTTACGTGAGCTTTAAATGTAAGTTTAGAATCAATCAGTATTCCCAGATATTTATATTGTGGCACTACCTGCAGCCTCACCCCTGACACATAAACATCCGGCTCTTTAATAATACTGTTAGACTTAGAGAAAAACATACACACTGTTTTGGACACATTTAGTTGCAAGCAATTCTCTTTTAGCCATGCCGACACATTAACCATAGAATTCGTAAGTTCATTTGCAACTTGTGTCAGACTATTACCATGTATATAAATCACTGTATCGTCTGCATACATTTGTATATTAGTGCCAGGACATGAAAGATGAAAATCATTTATATACATAGCAAAAAGCATTGGACCCAAGATAGATCCTTGCGGAACACCAGTTGATATACCTAAATCATTAGATAGGTGATTGTGTAGTCTAACACATTGAGATCTATCTGATAGATATGACTCTATCCAATTAAGTGTATGTGATGAGAAATTAAAACAAGCTAACTTAGACATAAGGATTCTATGATTAACGGTGTCAAAAGCTTTCTTTAAATCAAGGAACACTGCTCCAACTACACCACCTTTGTCTAATAGAGTTGTAATATTTTCTATAAAAAAACAATTTGCGGTTTCCGTGGAATATTTTGCTCTAAAACCGAACTGCATTGGATGCATTGAAAATGAACTACTACTCAAATAACTGCTAATCTGTTCTGCAACTAGTTTCTCCATAATTTTAGAAACGGTGGGTAATATACTAATTGGCCTATAATTATCAATAGAAAGGGGGTCTCCACTTTTGAATATTGGAACAACAATTGCTGACTTCCAAACACTTGGGAATTTTCCCTGTGAAATTGAAAGATTAATAACTTTACTGATAGGTTTAATTAGAGTCCAACTAGATTCTTTGAGCATAATAGCATCCATACCATATTTATCTTTTGCTCTAGATGACTTAAGAGATCTAATTGTTCTCATAACATCAGAGTCACTAACAGACCTTATTGTAAAAACAGGCTCCACTGTTGTAACTGGACAGACATTAGTATACGCAGGCGGAAAACAACGAGTAATAGTTTCCACGGAATCAACAAAATGATAATTAAAAATCTCTACCATTTCAGCTGTATTATTTACTAATTTTCCTTGTACTTTAAGTTCTAAAATTTTCTTATCTTTATTTTGTTGGCCTGTTATTTTTTTTAACTGATTCCAAATAATTCTAGGATTGCCTCTTGCTTTTTCTATCATAGTGAGAAAGAAATCGGCTTTAGCTTTTTTAAATTTCTTTACCACAGAGTTCCTCAACATAGTAAATCGATATCTATCACTACTCAATTTAGTTTTAAGTGAGGTTTTCAAAGCATGATCCCTGTCTTTCATCACATTCAGAATATCTACATTTATCCACGGGACCATATTCTTTTTCTTTCTATGATTAAATTTACAGGTATAATCAGTAATAATATTTCCTAATCTTTTTGTAAAAATCTCACTATCTTCCTCACAATCAATACCCAATAATAGATTACCCCATTCTATCTGCTGAATAGCACCTTTAAAATTTTCTTGTTTATACTTTGGTATCCCAAAGAATTCACATTTTTTAACAAATGGGCTAAACCTCTTCTTAGTTAATTTCCTAGTTACCAGAATCATATTATGGTCAGACAGACCAGTTAACATATTAAAAGATTTCAGAATTCGCTCAGGTCTATTAGTAAATATCAGATCAATTTGACTTTTAGAAGAATTAGTTATTCGTGTAGGTCCACTAATTAATTGTTTAAGATCAGAACTGTCAGTAATCTGCTTAAGATTTTTCCTGGTAGATTTATCTTCCCAATTAATGTTAAAATCACCCATAATTATTACCTCCTTGTTGAAATTACATTCTTTCAGTAAAGTATCAAAATTTTCATAGAAACTGCAATTAGAAGAGGGGGGACGATAGATTACAATGAGAGTAAACGACATTTGTGGAGATAAGACAATGTTCAAACCAATACATTCCAATTCCTCACAATTCACCCACTTGATATCGTTACACTGAATACTATCCTTTATATATATCATTACTCCACCACCCTTGGAACCTTCTCGATCCTTTCTAAAAACATTAAAACCAGGCACCTGAATTAATGCAGTAGAAACATTTTCGTTAAGCCAAGTCTCTGATAAACAAAGGAAATCTAAATTTGAGTTTAGTAAGAGATGATGAACTTGATCAATTTTCGATCTAATACTTCTTATGTTTAGATGACCACCTAAGAGACCCTTCATTTTAGCTTTAGGATCCCAAACTATTCTAGATTGATTAAGGGTTCGGAATATTTTCCATTTTCTATTTTTTAAGATTGCTGGATTAATAACTCTCTTATTTACACTTTTTATCTTTGTCCCGACTCCACGTATTTTATCTAATGTTAAGTTCAAATCAATGAGATCAGAAGTCCTCCGCGGATCGGCATCTCCTCCACTCCTGCACTCAGCCGACACGAGCGAGCCCACCGACAACCCCGCCGAGCCAAAGATCCCCACAGGAGCATCTGAGCCCAACTGCGCTCCCTGCAGCCCCCGAAGACCACAAGGCGGGCCACAGAACCGGCCATCAGCGGGCCGCCCGAACTCCACACACCCCACATCAGCAGCGACGTCCCGGGCAAGCCCGACATCCACAGCAGCACCCTCCGAGACGCGATCCTCCCGGTCCGCCCCAACACAGCACGGACCAGAACACAGACAGGCACCCCCAGGCGACAGCCCAGCCGGACCAACACCAGACCCCGCGGCCCCGACACCAGCGCCAACGCCCCGAACAAACACGGCAACGCCAGCCGCGCCAGAAAAAGGGAGGTTAGTTGGTTGGGTGTAATCACGCAATAACTCGCCACAACAAGTGCGTACCTGTGAGACAGTTGAAGTGTGTATCGTATCCGCCATGATGGAAATGTCCTGTTCCATTTTAGTGTGAAAAGGACCGGGACACGGATGAATATCTCCGGATAATAGTAGACAGAATATAATAATTAACGCATCACTATGTCGAAGCCGAGCAGGCGGATTTGAGTGTTTCTTCACCCGATAGTATAAGGATGGAAAAATAAAAGTCACTGCTAAAACATGCCTCCCGTATCCAAAGTCGATGTTGTTCGGGAGTAATTTCCCATAGTGATGTTGAGGATTAAATTTAACACAATTTAAAAATGTATTGGTACTAATTGGTCTTAGGAAAGTTAAAACTAATCCATATGCTAAGAGAGCTATAGCTGCACCTGCTCTACCTGACGCCATCTTTGGACGGTGGTTTGAGTCTTACCTATTAGATAGGTCCTTCAAAGTATCTTGGAGAGGGAGGTGTCCAAGTCATAATTAAAGAAGTCAACCGTGATCGCGGAACATACAACAACATGTGCTCATTTGCTCTCAAAGAGCGAGATGTTTTGTATGGGCTCATCATAGCTTTGATGTAGTCAAGAGCCTGTTGATGATAAGGCCTTATACACAATAATCAGGACCTTATATTTTATCCTATATAACACCAGTTATAGCACGTGTAAAGAAATTAACACAGGTGTTATGTGATCCCTCTTCTTAGTGCCAGTTAAAAGCCTAACAGCAGCATTTTGAACATACTGAAGGCAAGCTATACATGATGCATTCAAACCCAAGTATAGAAATAAAAGCATGAACAACAGATTCTAAATCTTTTCTGGAAAGAATAGATTTCAGCTTGGACAACTTTTTTAATTGATAAAAGGATGATTTCACGACAGCATTTACTTATCGGTCAAAGCAAAGTTCTATGTCAAAAATGACACCCCGGTTCCTAACGTAACTATTTATATTGGGAGCAAAATCCTCACTCACAAACAGATTTCCCGTAGACTGTTTGTTTACAAGAGTTACAAATGATCTGCTCTTATCATCTGATCGTGGGTGTATCTCTCTATTGACACAATTGACCACAACATTCTTTTGCATAGACTTGAACACTTTGTTGGCATCAGTGGAAGTGCATTAGCATGGTTTAAATCGTACTTATATGACCGTCATCAGTTCGTAGCAGTGAATGAAGATGTATCCTATCGATCACAAGTGCAGTATGGAGTACCTCAAGGCTCAGTACTAGGGCCGCTACTCTTCAAGCTTTATATGTTACCCTTGGGAGATATCACCAGGAAACATGGTGTTAGCTTTCACTGTTATGCTGATGATACTCAGCTCTATATTTCTTCGCGGCCCAGTAAAACACACCAATTTGAAAAACTAATGGATTGCATAGTCGATATAAAAAACTGGATGACGAGTAATTTCTTACTGCTAAATTCTGAAAAAACAGAGGTGTTAATTATAGGACCTAAAAACTCCGCTTGTAATAACCTAGAACACTGTCTAAGACTTGATGGCTGCTCTGTCAATTCTTCGTCATCAGTTAGGAACCTAGGTGTGCTATTTGATCACAATCTTTCCTTAGAAAGCCATGTTTCTAGCATTTGTAAAACTGCATTTTTCCATCTCAAAAATATATCTAAATTACGGCCTATGCTCTCAATGTCAAATGCAGAAATGTTAATCCATGCATTTATGACCTCAAGGAAAGATTATTGTAATGCTTTATTGGGTGGTTGTTTTGCACGCTTAGTAAACGAACTACAGCTAGTCCAAAATGCAGCAGCAAGAGTTCTTACTAGAACCAGGAAGTATGACCATATTAGCCCGGTCCTGTCAACACTGCACTGGCTCCCTATCAAACATCGTATAGATTTTAAAATATTGCTTATTACTTATGAAGCCCTGAATGGTTTAGCACCTCAGTATTTGAATGAGCTCCTTTTACATTATAATCCTCTATGTCCGCTTCGTTCTCCAAACTCAGGCAATTTGATAATACCTAGAATATCAAAATCAACTGTGGGTGGCAGATCCTTTTCCTATTTGGCGCCTAAACTCTGGAATAACCTACCTTACATTGTTCGGGAGGCAGACACACTCTTGCAGTTTAAATCTAGATTAAAGACCCATCTCTTTAACCTGGCATACACATAACATACTAATATGCTTTTAATATCCAAATCCGTTAAAGGATTTTTAGGCTGCATTAATTAGGTAAACCGGAACCGGAAACACTTCCCATAACACCCTATGTACTTGCTACATCATTAGAAGAATGGCATCTACGCTAATATTTGTCTGTTTCTCTCTTGTTCCGAGGTCACCGTGGCCACCAGATCCAATCTGTGTCCAGATCAGAGGGTCAATGCAGTCACCCGGATCCAGTACATATCCAGACCAGATGGTGGATCAGCACCAAGAAAGGACCTCTACATCCATGAAAGACAGCGGAGACCAGGACAACTAGAGCCCCAGATACAGATCCCCTGTAAAGACCTTGTCTCAGAGGAGCACCAGGACAAGACCACAGGAAACAGATGATTCTTCTGCACAATCTGACTTTGCTGCAGCCTGGAATTGAACTACTGGTTTCGTCTGGTCAGAGGAGAACTGGCCCCCCAACTGAGCCTGGTTTCTCCCAAGGTTTTTTTCTCCATTCTGTCACCGATGGAGTTTCGGTTCCTTGCCGCTGTCGCCTCTGGCTTGCTTAGTTGGGGTCACTTCATCTACAGCGATATCGTTGACTTGATTGCAAATAAATGCACAGACACTATTTAACTGAACAGAGATGACATAACTGAATCCAATGATGAACTGCCTTTAACTATCATTTTGCATTATTGACACTGTTTTCCTAATGAATGTTGTTCAGTTGCTTTGACGCAATGTATTTTGTTTAAAGCGCTATATAAATAAAGGTGACTTTGACTTTACTATAATTTCAGTTTTATTCTCATTTAATTGCAGAAGATTATTCGCAAGCCATACCTTCACTTCATTTAAGCATATGTTGAAGCTGTCCCATGCAGCACGCCTATACAAAGAAAAATATAATTGCAAATCATCTGCATAGATGTGGTAATTATTATTGTGGCATGTAAAAATAGACCACAGAGGCAACAAATACAGAGAAAACAAGGTTGGACCAAGAATAGATCCCTGAGGGACCCCCACAAAACATCCACAGTGTCAGAAAGACAATCTCCAATCTTAACTGAACATTTTCTGTTCCTTAGGTAGGAACCAAACCACTTCAAGGCCACATCATTTATACCAACATCATCTCTTAGACGTGCTAATAAAATGCCATGATCAACAGTGTCAAAAGCTGCGCTCAGGTCAAGCATCATAAAAGCAAAACATTTCCCAGAGTCTCTTCCCATTAAAATGTCATTCACGACCAGTGTTGTGCCAGTTGATACTTAAACAGAACTAGCTCAAACTTCAGTTCACACAGATGATAATGAACTAGTTCATGTTCATAGTTCTTTTTTTTTTTAAAGTTCACTTATCTAAAAACGAACTAGTTCACATTCATTTGTATCATTATAATATTTTAACAAATATTAAACACGCTTTTTTTAATGGCTAAAACAGTATAGTATGCCTACATAGCCTACTCTCTGTTTGTACAAATTTCTGCACATTAGTTTAATTCTGAATTTTGCACACACAAGTTGAAAGGCATTTGTTCAAATCAAGTTCACGGATAATTGTGCGTGCATTTATTAGCCTAATTATGATACTAAAATCCTAACAAATAGGCTATGCTATGTACAAAAAAATCAGATGAGCCCATAATATGAACGGTTAAGCATTTTCCTCCCATAGAAAACCATTATAAGAACGCTTAATGTGGCTTAATGCAGATTAGAATGTCCCCTTATTATGTCGAAATAACGAGATATCGATACTAGGCTACTGTGTCCACCGTGGTCTCCTTTTTGATCAGCGGAAACGATGTTTGCTTGTTTGGGATCTGACTGTCCAGCGTATTTGTAAAAGTTAAGCAAACTTTCCTGTCTTTTTGACATTTTTCCCCTGCGTGAAACGATCGAGGCTAACAGCAATCTCAACTAGTACAACAAGCGCGCAAGTCATGTGTCACAAACATTGAACACTACACAAACAGTAATTTTTTTTTTCATTTAGGCAATTAATTTTAGTGACACAGGAGGTGTCGGATCCAATGTCGGAGGTGACGGAACATGTTCCGGCTCAAATTAAGCCCTGGTAAAACCTGACTTTTCAAATGAGCGTGAACGTGAACTGCGCGTGCTGTTCATTCCTGCCAGAGTGAGCGCCGCTCTCGTTCACGTTCATTGTATGAAAAGTGATTCGTTCAGTTCAGCGTTCGGCGAAAATATGAACGCCTATTTGAACGAGAATTGAACGCGTTCATGCACAACACTGTTTACGACTCTTATTAATGCTGTTTCAGTCCTATGGTTTCTCCTGAAACCTGATTGGAAAATGTCCATTATATATTTTTCAGTTTAAAAATCTTACTCATAAAGGGGAGTTTCGATATCGGCCTAAAATCTTTAAGATCCTGACTATCCAAGTTAGTCTTTTTTTAAAACTGGCTTAATGGCCAGCTTAAACTCAAGTGGTACTATGCCAGATTGTAGGCTACTGTTGATAATTAAAAGAATGCTAGTGCCAAGGACATGCATTGCCTCTTTTAGCAATTTAGTGGGGACGACATCATAAATGGATGTAGTAGATTTTAAATGCAAGACAATGCCCTCAAACTTTTCTAAGGAAACCAAATTAAACTGACTCAAAACTGGGAAAGAAGGTCTCTCTATTATATTAAACACTGTGTGCCCTACGCCTGATATACTCGATCTGATCAAATCCACTTTGTCCACAAAAAAAAACTTCAAAAAAGCCTGGCATAAATCATGAGATGGTCTTACAAGTACACTTTTAGGCGGGTTTAACACCTTATCTATGGTTACAAACAGCACTTTAGGGTTGTTCACCTCTTGTGATACAATCCTTGAGAAATAAGATGATATCTCTGATTTGACTGCATTTTGATGATTTCTCAAAGATTCCCTAAAAATATCATATAAAATTTGCAATTTATTTTTAACCTACGTACACTCAGCCTGCCTGCAGACCCGCCTAAAACCCTGTGTTACCTCATTTAGCCATGGTCGCTTATTCACTTTTCTCCCTCTTCACCTTAAAAGGTGCAACAGCATCAAGAATCTTACTACATACATGATTAAAAGACTGTACCATTTTATCCGGTGCTGTTACAGGCACTTCAGAAAAGCCATTTATAAAAGGTAGCTCTACAGCCATATAAGCAACAGTAAAAGCATCATGTGTATGATCCGTAATGGCTCTGGACATTTTTGGAGGAAAAGAAACATCCTGTACAACACAACAGGCTTATGATCCGAAATAGGAATCTCATCAATGCAAATATTGGCTAGAGTTAGTTAATTTATAACCTTCCTTACAAATGGGTGCATAGTACTTATTATTATTTTTTTATTATAATTATTATTTACTCTTACAGTTACGAGATTCATTTCTGGTTTCAAATGGTTGCTTTTAATTTCTGTCATGATGATACTTTTCCATTACACTGAATGTGGTAATAAAGAGTTGGTTATGCTTTAAATTTTGTCCATATGATGGCGAAATCACTTTGAATTTTTATTTTATATTTTTTTTTACAGTGGATTCTAATCTTCAAAAATTACCTTGTTGTATGATTTATGTCTTTTGAGTTCACCCTTCAGATTAGACTATAGAACTGTAGTGTTACTTGTTTAGGATTCAAAATGTTATTTGCTTTTAATTTATGTCATTATGTTCTTTTTGAGCAATCTTCTTGTACATATATTAGACCAAAATGTCAAGTTTGCCTAGGAAAAGCAATTATTATACCAGCAAACTCAAAATTGGATTAAAAATGAACAAACTAGGCTATAAATATTTTGTATTGTAGGCTTGGATTATTATATTATTATATAGCCTAGTGTTTATTTACTGATAGACAGTCAAAAAGACAAATTAATCAATATTTTAAGGTTTTATTTATTTATAAAATAATAACACACCACAGATCCTGAAGAAACAGTAACAAAAACACAGTGGCAGAAATGTCAGAAATAGCGTATGGGTCTGTCACGTGATTAAGGAACGACTCGACTCGAAGACCCGAAAGATTAACTTATCAATTCTCATTCCGGCTCAGACGGCATTGGTTTCGCGTATGTGGCTGTCACGTGATTAAGGAATGACTTGAACCCGAAGACTTGTCAGACAAGAGGTGAGGTGAGCTAATCACAGACTGAAGACCCAGGTGAAAAATGAATTAATCTTTTCTGTATCTTATAGCATTTTAGTTTTGTATTGTTTGTAGTGTGATAAACATTTTGCGTAAGCACAAGATGTGTTGGGCAAGTAACACTTAACATTTCAATTACATTTTGCTAAAATGAACGGAATGACTCGAAAAAAGAATCGTTCATTTTGCTGAACGAGACTCAAAAGTCTGAGTCGGTAAAATGATCCGAACTTCCAATCACTAATGTCCTCTCCTTGACACAGGATGTAAGCAGCGCTACCTGCATCTCCATTCACTGTAAAAACAAACCTATAGAATCTACTCAATAAAAGTGAGGTAACAATTTGCACTCATTTTGTTTGGGTAGATTTCATCCTATATTTTTGAGTAAGGAGTACCTGACTTTCTACTAAACGAAATTAGGTAAAATCTACCTAATATTTCTCAATACATTACACAGCTAATTACTTATAAAAATTGAGTAATAATTACTCTATTATTAGCAGAAAACAGTTAATCTACTTAATTATTATTAATAATAAGCAGTAAATATAAATATTTAAACATTACTTTTTCAGAGATGGTTAAATTTACCTAAAAATGGCCAGACATGGGACACAGTAATTTATTGGTCAAATTACTCTTTATTGACCAAATATTATGGATTAAAACATTTAATTTAATAAAATATTAAAGGTATAGTTAATCCAAAATGAAAATTATGTAATCATTTACTCACCCTCATGTTGTTCCAAACCTGTATGAGTTTCTCTGTTCTATTGAACACAAAAGATGATATTTTGAACAATGTTGGTAATGAAACAGTTGATGGTACTCATTGATTTACATAGTATTTTTTCCTACTATGGAAGTCAATGGCTACCATCACTGTTTGGTTACCAACATTGTTCAAAATATCATCTTTTGTGTTCAATAGAACAGAGAAACTCATACAGGTTTGGAACAACATGAGGGTGAGTAAATGATTACATAATTTTCATTTTGGATTAACTATACCTTTAATGCATAAGGTACATTTCACTTCAAAAGACATAACAAATCACTAACAACTTCTTAACTTCTAATTATAAACAGGTCTCCATGGGATGAAACAGTCTGTGTCAGTACAACAGCTCATTCCATTAATTTGCACTTGAGGCTTTGAACCTTTTTGAGTGGTTTTGCTGCATCAAGTTCCAAAAAAAGTTTTTGGAACACGTCAAAAGTGTATTTAAGGGTTTTGGGGTACTCCAGGTTGAGGGCATACATCAGCCCCATCAACAGAATGCATGCTGTGGTTTTGTTTCCACATCCAGTCAGTACTTTGTTGCCCTCTATAACAACCCACACATCTGATGGGTCCTCCTCGGCTGTGGGATTATGAATCACCAAAACTTTCATTATTTGGTTTGTGTTGCCCTCAAGTTCGTCCTCCTGTTAAAAAGAAAAAGAAAATAATTTTTTCAAGTTAGTTTAAGCATATTAACCACATTTTGTTCCAAAACAGTTTTCTTTTTGGTCACGTCATTTATTTCAAGACAAAGCAGGGTTTCAAATCAGCACTTCAATTTCAACAGGTAAAAAAATAAAAAAAATAAAAAAATAAATATCGAAAGCAATACTTGAATTCTTGACCCCAGTATCCCATAATAAAACAATTACCAATCTAATCCTTTACTTTAGATGGAATTATCTTGTAAGGATTGGAATAGATGGTCATCCTGGAACATTCAGGAAATAAATGTCACCATAGAACAAAGGGATAACAGAGTTGCTACTACCTGATTATATAGGTGAACATTTAGATTTTCATAATTAAATGTCCCTTATCTGTATCTTTCATGAACAAACATTAACTTGCCAATGTTCCAGATAAAATGTGAAATGCTTAATATTAAACAATTATACAAGTAAAAACTAAAAAGGAAATAAATGTCAACATCCCGTTCAATATATTTTAATAATATTAAGCATAATTTAGTTAAGCATAATAAATGCTCACACATAAGTATTGTAGGGTTAGTTCATTCAAAATGAAAATTATGTAATCATTTACTCGCCTTCAAGTTGTTCCAAACTTGTATGAGTTTCTTTCTTCTGTTAAACCCATTTGATGGTACTCATTGAATTCTATTGTATTTGTTCCCTACTATGGAAGGTAATGGCTACCATCAACTGTCAACATTGTCATCAACATTAATTATTGCTCTAATTATCTCATGAATTATCTTGAACCTGCTGAAATGTTCTTATAAATATATATCTAACTGTGCATTCTGATTGGGGGGGTTTGCACCTCACTTTTAAATCACTCATTTGAAAGTCGCGGTGGGAAAGTGATGTAACCGGTGTTGCGGCTGAACACCGGTAACACTGACTATCGCAGCAAGCCTATTCCCAATCAAGTCCAGTACTCATCTACTTATTAACAGTGTTTTTCTCTTATTGATCATATTTCATTCCTAAAAAAAAACAACTTAGATTACGATAATAAAGCAGTAGCGATACAAGATTAAAGTCATAATATTTTGAGCATAAAGTCAAAGTTACGAATATAATGTGGAAACATTACGAGAATATACTCGTAATATTTTGTGAATAAAGTCAAAATTACGACAATGAATGTCAAAACATTGATCAGTCATTTTATAATATACCTGGCAGTCTTGGAAGAGCTCTTCTTGGTTTTCCCCAAGGTACTCAATGAGGCAACAGACAACTGCATCCCTTTTTTTCTCAACACTCTGTAACTAAAAGGAGATTCATTTTAGAGACAAATACAGTGGCCCTTTGAACTCAATTTCAGGTCAAAGTGCTACAATTTAAGAAAACATGCAAATAGACCAAGACAAGCTAATTAAGAAAAAAATAATAATCTGACAACACATGCACAAGTTCAGAAAAAGCAAACAAGTGTTTTCAGTGGATATTAGTGCTAAACACGACTTAGAATTGTCACGGATGGAACAGGAGTCAGACAGGTGGTAAGTGAAATGTAGCTTTATTAACAGAAACACGGAACCAGATGGACATATGGTAAGTATGCAAGCAGATAATAATGAGACAGGAATTTAGGGTGCTTTCACATCTGTAGTTCGGTTCATTTGGTCCGGACCAAGGGAGAAAAATTATACTTTGTAGCATTTTTCAGGCGTTTTGGTTCCTTTTCACACCACACTTATCGCTCTGGTCCGGATCAGTTTATGAAACAAACCAAAATGCAGTCATCTGACAACATCCACATCACTCGTTGGCCAGATGGGTCTTGAATTTCAACGATGACAATTTCTCCTGGACGAAATCTCTGAATCAGACGAGGACACGGACGTTTATGTTGAGAACTATCCTAGTTTCGCACCGCATATGTTCTGACTGAACATCCAGGTACTAGGGGTGGGAGAAAAAATCGATTCATCAATGAATCGCGATTCTCTCTCCAACGATTCTGGATTGATTCTGAGAATTTCAGAATCGATTCTGAGCTTAGTTTTTAACCAGATATGCGATGACGCTGAGTTTGCTTTAGAAACACCCCTAATATGCTTTCTTCCAATTCCTCACACACATACATACACCAATCAAACTATCCGTAAAATAATCTTTCAGAAATTCGGAAAGGTAGAAGCGAATTACAAGGACATTCACACAGGCTTCATTGCACAGGATGCGCTGTGAGAGACGCGCGCTTTGTTTGATGTTACGTTACACTTGAAGTGTGCTGTCTCGCCTTTCGGTAGGCTATTTTCCTTACAAATGCTCTACGAAGTCATCATTTATGTGGCTAGGAATGCAGTGGACTTGTATATTTAAAATATGAACCTCACTAACAGAAGGCTGCTTTAAATTTTAAATGCTGACGCGCGCTTTGTTTGTGTAGAATGCTCGCGCTTGCGGCCGTGCAAAATTAACGTAAACACAGCCAGTTATGTCTTAAGGGATTAAACGGACAGGACAAACCACTTTACTTCTTATATTTCAAAAGAGATCAGTGCGTGGATTCAGCTTAATAGATCTCCCGCAGTCTATGATGTCATAGTAAAAAACAACAGTAAAGATCACTCGTTTGAATGGAAAACGTTCAGATAATCTATAGGCTACTGAAAGCACTATTTGTTTGTTTGTGAAGTTTCTATGCTCCTCTTTATTATTTGCTACTTACTTGTATGTTTTGAAGTTATATTAGTTTAAAATTCTTAACATACAACTGTTTTAATTATTTTTTTTAAATTTGTAATTTAAAGAAAATACTTAATTACCTATGTAAACTAATTAATTAATAGGGAGGGGAGGGGGGAGGAGTAGATAAAGAATCGTTCTGGAATCGGATTGTGAGGTGACTAAAGATTCCCACCCCTAACATTTACATACTGTGAATCGTTTATTTGAATCGAGAATCGTTTTTGAATCGAAAATCGATTTTGAATCGAATCTTGAGCCTAAAAATCGATATCGAATCGAATCGTGACATTTTCAGAATCGTGCACCCCTACCAGGTACCATGCAATAATTCACCTTTTCGAAAGAAATACAAACGAGGAGTAATGCACTATATGAGTTCGCCAACTAACTAGACATTTTGTGTGAATGTGAAATGAATTTCAAGCTCTGGTAGTAGCTAGCCTTATGCGCTATTATTATAATAATAATAATATTATTATTATTTATAGTTTTCTCGGTCACGAAGGCACCAAATTCAAAAATTATTTTACATTTCGACTACATATATGACCCACTTTAAATACAAAACAATGTTTACCATTAAAATTAGTTCACCTTAAAATGAAAATTTCCTAATAATTTACTCATCCCAATGCCATCCAAGATATCCATGTCTTTCTTTCCTCAGTGGAAGAGAAATTAAGTTTTTTGAGGAAAACATTTCTGGATGTTTCTTTGAATAATGGACTTCAATGGACCCCAACGTTTTGAAGTCTAAATCAATGTAGTTTCAAAGGTCTTTGAAGTGCTTAAAAGGCTGTGCACGATTGCAGCTGAGGAAGAGGGTCTTCTCTAGCGAAACGATCGGTCATTTTCAAAAAAAAAAATTAAATAAATTACATACTTTTTAACTACAATTGTTCGGACTGAGCTGATCTCAATGCACAGGGAACTACATCATCACATTGAAAGGTCACGCTCGATGTCCCGGCAGAAGTACCCATAGATGGAAGTAACATTCGCAAACAGTGGGGCGGTACTTCCACAGGCGCCGTCGAGCGTGACCTTTCAAAGTGATGACATAGTTCCCTGCGCATTGAGATCAGCTTAATCTGAACAATTGTAGTTAAAAAGTAAGTAATTTTTTATTTTATTTTTTTAGAAAATGACCGATCGTTTCGCTAGATAAGACCCTCTTCCTCAGCTGCGATCGTGCACAGCCCGTTGAAGCACTTCAAAGACCTTTGAAACTGCATTAATTTGGACTGCAAAATGTTGGGTTCCATTGAAGTCCATTATCCAGAAATGTTTTCCTCAAAAAAATTAATTTCTCTTCCACTGAGGAAAGAAAGACATGGATATCTTGGATGGCATTGGGGTGAGTAAATTCTTAGGACATTTTCATTTTAAGGTGAACTAATCCTTTACCTCGCCTAAAGTCCTTTTAGGGTGCAGCACCGGATTCAGATAATGTCTCTCAGCTGAAATATTACAAATATTACTTTCCTCTAGTATTTATATTACTTCTAAGTCAGGATATTGTTTACCTTTGTTTTAGAGGAAAGGAACAGGAGTGTATTAAAAAAATTGTGAAAAGAGTAAAACAATGATACCTCATTCACAGTGTTCAGGAGGGGATGCATCCTGGTACCAAAAGCTCCTCCTTTGGCATGCATCAGCTGCAGAAGACGTGGTGTGTACCTGTCCAGATTCAGCATAAATGTCTCTTCCAAAGAAATTGTTGTGATGCGTCGGAACTCCTCTTTGATCTAGTAAAGGAACAACATAAAAATACAAACATTTCCTGTTATAGTTACTAATTATAAAGGTCTAAAGTTTAATTAGACAAATGAGATGACAAACACTCTTACTTGAGCCTTGCTGAATAATCCCGGCCACCTCTCTCTGAAGTGACTGACAGTTGGGCTGATGGTCACAACCTCCAGTCTTCGAATTGAAAAGGTTTTTGACATTTTTTCTTCAATTACCTTTGTGTTGTTGTTCTTCTTCATTTCATCGACTAACTCAAGCCTCTCCTTTTCCAACGTGTCTTGGTTTTCTCCAACAGGATGTGGAGGGAGATAATTCACTTCCACTTTCTTTGGTCTTTTCACATTTTTGGCTGGTGCTGCATTGGTCGGTAGCTTCCTCTTTAATGTATTTACTTCCAATTCTGGATATGTATATTTTTGTGATTTCAGCTTGGCGCGGAAATTGTGCATCTTGTACTTGAGGCGTTGCTGCCAGCCATACATCCCTGCAAAGGACCCAGGCTCCTTCAAGCATGGAAACTTCTCAACAAGGGCTTCCACCACTGAGGATATTTGTATATTTGAAGGGTAGGCAGTGTAAAAGAAAATAGCTTTAGCAAGGTCTTGCATTACTGCAGATTTAACACTTGCATCATGAAAGTGCGTTCCAGAGGCATGATATGATTTGTTTGCCTCTGCAAGGATAAGTTCAATGTCACGGGAAAACTTTGGCACTTGAAACGGCACTGGCCATGGAGCAGAGCGACATGACTCAGGGAGAAGAACATTATGTTGTGAGCTTGACGGTTCACCCCCATCTGCAAGTGAGGTGACAACGTCATCCACATTGTGGGTGTCAAAGGTACTCAGTGTAGAGAATGGTTCTGATTCATCTAGTGGAAGCAAGTCGAGGGTGATCAAAGGCTCTTTTCTAACTAATTTCACGGTGGCCTTGTCTTCCAGGTCGGCAGATGAAGTGAGGGTAAAAAATTGGTTCCCAAAGCTTTTGTCTTCATAGAGTAGTCCAAATTCCCCTTGTAATTCGAATATTTGAACAATTTTAGAAACAAGATCTTCTACTTTATTTGGAATTCCCGATGGAAGCGTCAATTTTCGGATATTATTTTCTTCAATGATGACTCGCAACTGGACCGACATTTTTTTTGGCAGTATGTATTCAGCTAAAAGAAAAAGAAGAGATAGCAGTTTGTTAACATTTGACACGTTTACTTGGCACACCCACACATGATTGAAAAGGCATGAATAATTCAATTAAAGTGTAAAACCTACTCTGTTATGCAAATGAAGTGTTTCAGGGACACCATACGACCATCTAGTGTATTATATGCAGCCAAGGGGTATGCATCTTTCAATTCCGAATATTGAAGGACTTCAATCTCTCCTGTGGGCTCTATTTTGAAGCTCCTTAGGTGCTCATGGTACCACCCACTTAGCAACTTCAGAACAAAGATAGGATTTTCATGCACAACCATTATTTGGAGTATTTCTCCAAAGTCGGGCAACCCTCCTGTCGATCCAAAAGGCAACAACATTCCAGCACAATAGTCAGTGCCTAAAATGGTGACTTTGTTTGTCATGTTCACAACAGCTGTCCTGGGAAACTTCTTTGAAAATGATTCCTTAATGGTGTCTTTTAGAACCTCCACTGCCACTTGAGTCATTCGGGACACAGAGAGTTTTGGCTTTGGAATGTTAGTATCATGGATGTGATATGCAATCATTGATTGGTGTTTTCTTGCCATTGTCATGAGAATGTTTCTGAAAGACCCAGTCTGCCTCACAATTCTTTTGAAGAATCTGTGTTTGGCTTCGAATCGCATGGTCCAGAGAAACACAAGTGGCCCAAAAGCAGTTGTTAGCAATGGATAATGTTCAAGGAAGTGATGTTTCGGTTTCAATCTCTCTTCTGGGAACACATCCAAATACCTATAACAGTGTTCACTGATCTTGCTTTCCATGTATCCTAGCGTCTCATCGTTGTGGACAGGAGCCATGACAAGCTCAACAACATCTTTCAAGGTCATCAAAACCTGCCACGCTGTGTCATCTTCTGGTACTTTGTCACCTATTATCAAAGGTAGCATCCGTAACAAGCACCAGTTTTCGTGTGCATTGCCTCCTACACTCTTACGTGATGCAAAATTCAGGGGGATAGCTTGTGGACAGTTGACTTTGTCATTCCATTTGTAGGGAAATCGACGAATTAAAGAGTTAAGCTCCTGAAGAGAAAAGTATTTTTTCTTTATAAGCACATTGAGACACAGTGCCAGTTCCAGAGGTACAATCCCTTCAAGCAAATCATGCAAAGGATCAGGTGGATAACCTGATGTGGCATGGAAGTAACTCAATCTGTCAGAGATGGGACACTGTCTTTTTACTCCACAATGATGAGCTTCAGAAGTGTCAGACGATGCTGCTTCGACATGCAAGGTATGGCTGGACTCAGTCCGCAGAGGAAACATTCCTGCTCTTACTTCATGTTCCTGTATCTGTGAACGCTCTCCAATGCAAAATCGACAGTAGTGTGAGGAAGAAAAGCTTTCAACAAACCCACCGATTGAGTGAGCTGCAAGATTATCTGCTACTACAGCAAATACAGTGCCCCTCACCACTTTGCCCAGATTTGGCACAAAAATACCATTATCTTCCAAGCATTTCAAATCTTTAAGCAGTGGCCCCAACACTTCTGGGTATCCATATTGGGTGACATCATCTGCCTTACAAAGAACGGCTAGATAAATGGAACTAAGATTGGATCGCATGGTAGCAGGGATGTCTGCAAACACCCAATACACACCCGTGACTTTATGCTTCTTGCGGGACGTCCCCAAAGGGTTGCATACTTCAAAGTCATCTATGTAAAGAATGAGTGGGAGTGTAAGGTCATCTCCAGATAAAAATGTGTTTTCTCTGTGTAAAGATCCATCATGCAATGATCTGTATTCAGAAGAAACATCAGATGGCCTTCTATTCTGTAATATTGTGTCCTGAATGTGTCCACTGCTCACAAGTTGAGACAATAATGGGAGAATTGGAACATACTGGAAGGTTCTTTTCCTGCTACTATCAAGTATGTACTCAACTGGCTCAGTAAGTGAGAGATGCTCCTTTATAAATTGTTCTCTCCTATAGTTTGTGCTTAAAGGCCCATCCACCCCTAAAGCTGCACAGAATGGGTTAAGCTGGCAAAGGTCTTCCACCAGTTCTGAAATCACAGAATCTTCAAAAGTACAGCCATGCCTCCTCAAAGTGCTCAGTATAATGTTTTTAATAACTGGGCCGGATGCAGATGATGTAAGGAAATTAAGTTCCTCTAGTAGTTCATTTATGCATGAATTGGACAAATTGAAAATGCATTCCAATTTAAGGATGAGCAACCCCAGTCTTTTGATAATAGTTTTGCTCAAGTCTTCATCCTCCTCAAGGACAGAGTCAGGGTAGTTTTCACTTTCAGATTCACTTTCTTCTTCAATTTGGCTTTGGTATTCTTGAAAAGCAAAGGTCTTAAAATCTTCAACTGAATGGGGATTATGTTTCCTGCTCTTATGACTGTGAAATGTTGTGTATACGTTTGTCTTGAAATCACAATCTTTGAAAGCACAAGGCACAGTTTCATGCTTTTTAAGGTGGACACTCAGGTGCTCAAAATATTGTCTTTCTGTTTGGAAACCGCAAGAATTACACACCATGCATGTGAAGGAAAGAAGCTGGCCTGGTTTAGTTGTCTGTGGATGAAACCTGGACAAATGTGTCCGTAATGCACCCCATGTCCTAAAGGTGCAAGGGCAATCAGAATGGAGACAGGGTATGGACTGGTTTCGACTAAAATGCCCATGTTGTAATCTATAGTGTTTTAATAGGTCTAATCTTCTTGATGTTTTGAAGTTGCATATTTTGCACAGCCAATTCATTTCCCAGAAGGTAAAACATCCATAAGATTCCTCAGTTTTAGGTCTCGACTCATTGTTCAGTTCAGTTACCTGAATTAGGTGAAAACTGCTACAATTCTTCTTTCGTGCTCTTCAAATGTTTCATAAAGATTTTTCTGTGGAAGAGAAAGTCAGAATTATTAATAATGTTATTATTTACCACAAATTTTAATAAGATTATTAGGCTAAATAATATTATTATTTCAAAAAGTGCTACCACATTAAGATTTAGTCAGGAATTGCATTATGTCTTAAATCACAGTAAGCCACATCTTGAAAAATAAAACTGCTATTGCATGATGCATAAATACAATTCAAAAGAGAAGAGCAGCAGGTAAAGCTATGTGACGTGTTTTTTCCCTTCACTTTAATGCACACTCTTCTCAGAGACAGAGAGGTATAATTTAACTACATGTCAGTTTGTTTTTTTTGTTTTTGAGGTTGTAGTTTGCAGTGGTGTAGAACTGGACATTATTACATACATGAATCCCATATTCATGAACATTAGACACACCTTTAAATATAATTTATAACACCACATTTGTATACTGACTATTTAATAATTTACTACAACCTGATTTTAATATTGCACATAATTTATATTCATATATGTTGCATTTACATAAACGCAAATGATATAAGTTTAAAATTCCCTTAAAGTTTAATCCACATATTTTGGAAAATAATTACAATAACTACACTTGCACCCCCATACCATCAGAGATGCTGGCTTTTGAACTGAACGCTGATAACATGCTGGAAGGTCAATGTCAATGTCAATGTCACCTTTATTTATATAGCGCTTTAAACAAAATACATTGCGTCAAAGCAACTGAACAACATTCATTAGGAAAACAGTGTCAATAATGCAAAAATGATAGTTAAAGGCAGTTCATCATTGGATTCAGTTATGTCATCTCTGTGCATTTATTTGCAATCAAGTCATCGATATCGCTGTAGATGAAGTGTCCCCAACTAAGCAAGCCAGAGGCGACAGTGGCAAGGAACCGAAACTCCATCGGTGACAGAATGGAGAAAAAAACCTTGGGAGAAACCAGGCTCAGTTGGGGGGCCAGTTCTCCTCTGACCAGACGAAACCAGTAGTTCAATTCCAGGCTGCAGCAAAGTCAGATTGTGCAGAAGAATCATCTGTTTCCTGTGATCTTGTCCTGGTGCTCCTCTGAGACAAGGTCTTTACAGGGGATCTGTATCTGGGGCTCTAGTTGTCCTGGTCTCCGCTGTCTTTCAGGGATGTAGAGGTCCTTTCTAGGTGCTGATCCACCATCTGGTCTGGATACGTACTGGATCCGGGTGACTGCAGTGACCCTCTGATCTGGACACAGACTGGATCTGGTGGCCACGGTGACCTCGGAACAAGAGAGAAACAGACAAATATTAGCATAGATGCCATTCTTCTAATGATGTAGCAAGTACATAGGGTGTTATGGGAAGTGTTTCCGGTTCCGGTTTACCTAATTAATGCAGCCTAAAAATCCTTTAACGGATTTGGATAATAAAAGCATATTAGTATGTTATGTGTATGCCAGGTTAAAGAGATGGGTCTTTAATCTAGATTTAAACTGCAAGAGTGTGTCTGCCTCCCGAACAATGTTAGGTAGGTTATTCCAGAGTTTGGGCGCCAAATAGGAAAAGGATCTGCCGCCTGCAGTTGATTTTGATATTCTAGGTATTATCAAATTGCCTGAGTTTTGAGAACGTAGCGGACGTAGAGGATTATAATGTAAAAGGAGCTCATTCAAATACTGAGGTGCTAAACCATTCAGGGCTTTATAAGTAATAAGCAATATTTTAAAATCTATGCGATGCTTGATAGGGAGCCAGTGCAGTGTTGACAGGACCGGGCAAATATGGTCATACTTCCTGGTTCTAGTAAGAACTCTTGCTGCTGCATTTTGGACTAGCTGTAGTTTGTTTACTAAGCGTGCAGAACAACCACCCAATAAAGCATTACAATAATCTAACCTTGAGGTCATAAATGCATGGATTAACATTTCTGCATTTGACATTGAGAGCATAGGCCGTAATTTAGATATATTTTTGAGATGGAAAAATGCAGTTTTACAAATGCTAGAAACGTGGCTTTCTAAGGAAAGATTGCGATCAAGTAGCACACCTAGGTTCCTAACTGATGATGAAGAATTGACAGAGCAACCATCAAGTCTTAGACAGTGTTCTAGGTTATTACAAGCAGAGTTTTTAGGTCCTATAATTAACACCTCTGTTTTTTCAGAATTTAGCAGTAAGAAATTACTCGTCATCCAGTTTTTTATATCGACTATGCAATCCATTAGTTTTTCAAATTGGTGTGTTTCACCAGGCTGCGAAGAAATATAGAGCTGAGTATCATCAGCATAACAGTGAAAGCTAACACCATGTTTCCTGATGATATCTCCCAAGGGTAACATATAAAGTGTGAAGAGTAGCGGCCCTAGTACTGAGCCTTGAGGTACTCCATACTGCACTTGTGATCGATAGGATACATCTTCATTCACTGCTACGAACTGATGGCGGTCATATAAGTACGATTTAAACCATGCTAATGCACTTCCACTGATGCCAACAAAGTATTCAAGTCTATGCAAAAGAATGTTGTGGTCAATTGTGTCAAACGCAGCACTAAGATCCAATAAAACTAATAGAGAGATACACCCATGATCAGATGATAAGAGCAGATCATTTGTAACTCTAAGAAGAGCAGTCTCAGTACTATGATACGGTCTAAATCCTGACTGGAAATCCTCACATATACCATTTTTCTCTAAGAAGGAATATAATTGTGTGGATACCACCTTTTCTAGTATCTTGGACAGAAAAGGGAGATTCGAGATTGGTCTATAATTAACTAGTTCTTTGGGGTCAAGTTGTGGTTTTTTGATGAGAGGCTTAATAACAGCCAGTTTGAAGGTTTTGGGGACATGTCCTAATGACAATGAGGAATTAATAATAGTCAGAAGAGGATCTATGACTTCTGGAAGCACCTCTTTCAGGAGCTTAGATGGTATAGGGTCTAACATACATGTTGTTGGTTTAGATGATTTAACAAGTTTATACAATTCTTCCTCTCCTATGGTAGAGAATGAGTGGAACTGTTCCTCAGGGGGTCTATAGTGCACTGTCTGATGTGATAATGTAGCTGACGGCTGAATGGTTGCAATTTTATCTCTAATAGTATCGATTTTAGAAGTAAAGTAGTTCATAAAGTCATTACTGCTGTGGTGTTGGGAAATGTCAACACTTGTTGAGGCTTTATTTTTCGTTAATTTAGCCACTGTATTGAATAAATACCTGGGGTTATGTTTGTTTTCTTCTAAAAGAGAAGAAAAGTAATCGGATCTAGCAGTTTTTAATGCTTTTCTGTAGGATATGTTACTTTCCCGCCAAGCAATACGAAATACCTCTAGTTTTGTTTTCCTCCAGCTGCGCTCCATTTTTCGGGCTGCTCTCTTTAGGGTGCAAGTGTGCTCATTATACCATGGTGTCAAACTGTTTTCCTTAACCTTCCTTAAGCGTAAAGGAGCAACTTTATTGAAAGTGCTAGAAAAGAGAGAATCCATAGTTTCTGTTATAGTTTCAGAATGTCTATAAATGCTGATCCCAATGCATCGTTTTCATTATCAACATGGATATTAAAATCACCAACTATAAAAACTTTATCTGCAGCCAGAACTAACTCGGATGTAAAATCACCAAACTCTTTAATAAAGTCTGTATGGTGCCCTGGTGGCCTGTATACAGTAGCCAGTACAAACATAACAGGGGATTTATCATTAACATTTGTTTCTTTGAAGGTCTCCCTCCTCTTTAGCCCGGAGGACACGGCGTCCGCGATTTCCAACAAGAATGTTAAATTTGGACTCGTCTGACCATAAAACACTATTCCACTTTGAAATTGTCCATTTTAAATGAGCCTTGGCCCACAGGACACGACGGCGCTTCTGGACCATGTTCACATATGGCTTCCTTTTTGCATGATAGAGCTTTAGTTGGCATCTGCTGATGGCACGGCGGATTGTGTTTATCGACAGTGGTTTCTGAAAGTATTCCTGGGCCCATTTAGTAATGTCATTGACACAATCATGCCGATGAGTGATGCAGTGTCGTCTGAGAGCCCGAAGACCACGGGCATCCAATAAAGGTCTCCGGCCTTGTCCCTTACGCACAGAGATTTCTCCAGTTTCTCTGAATCTTTTGATGATGTTATGCACTGTAGATGATGAGATTTGCAAAGCCTTTGCAATTTGACGTTGAGGAACATTGTTTTTAAAGTTTTCCACAATTTTTTTACGCAGTCTTTCAGAGCTTGGAGAGCCTCTGCCCATCTTTACTTCTGAGAGACTCTGCTTCTCTAAGACAAAGCTTTTATAGCTAATCATGTTACAGACCTGATATCAATTAACTTAATTAATCACTAGATGTTCTCCCAGCTGAATCTTTTCAAAACGGCTTGCTTTTTTAGCCATTTGTTGCCCCCGTGCCAACTTTTTTGAGACCTGTAGCAGGCATTAAATTTTAAATGAGCTAATTAAGTGGATAAAAGTGTACAATTTCTCAGTTTAAACATTTGCTACGTTATCTATGTTCTATTGTGAATAAAATATTGGCTCATGTGATTTGAAATTCCTTTAGTTTTCATTTTATTAAAATTTAAAAAACGTCCCAACTTTTCCGGAATTCGGGTTGTAATATTAAGTTAATATAGTTAAGAGCAGAGTCTTTAGTTTTTAATGTATCTCTTTACTTTACTAAACAAGTATACATATATAAGAAACATTTAAATCATTAATTTCATCCTTATAAATATTTTTGAATTAACTCACCTCCTGGAATTGAAACCCTGTGCTTGTCACAATGGAAAGTTTATACTGAAACAGAAAAGAAGGAAAACATTTTATTTACAGTGTTGACAGAAACATGCAAATGGTTTCCACACACACACACACACACACAAACACACACACACACACAAAGGACACTTTACCATAAGCATAAAAATCCCACAGATCTGGCGTGGCAAGCCCTATAATCAACAAAAAAATAGGGTAAGATTAGTACACATAAAACATGACTGATAGATCAAAGCTGCTGTCTTCTGTCACATCTTGTATATGAAATACAGATTACAGGCAATCATATTTCATTGGAATATGTAATTATGCAATATATTATTCACCACAATATCATGCCCAGTCTTCTCTGTCCAGTTCCCTTGATCAAATTTCTGAGCAAGATCTTTTACAAAACAAAAAAACAAAAAAGAAAAAACAAATAATTTGAAACAGATAGATGTGACAACCACTGAGACTCATGCAGTGTGTACTGCGAGTCTAAAAAGAGGATCTCTCTCAGGAGTTTGGTCTCGTACTCTATCGCATACGTTGTCAGTGTTGTGCGCTTGCTCAGACCTTTGTTGTGATAAACAGTAAAGTACGTTCAGCTGAATTCAATTTCCGTTTTGTCGGGTTTAAAAAAGATTAGTATACCGCGGCAGCGGTCGTGGCAGCCCTCTAGTTAAGCCCTCCTCGTGTGAAGACCGAAGAGTGTAAAGACCATCGACCCTACCGTGCGACTCCACCGGGCAGGGACATTGGCAGGGAATATAAGTATTGTTTTTTGACTAATCTCTTTTTCCTTCTCCTTGTTTCATTTCTGTTTCAGTTGTTTTTTTGTATATAACCAAATCTTACTATGTGTTTCCAGATCCCTACTATCACTACCACTCGCAAACCACACATCACACAATGTAGACAGCGCAATCTTAACAACCTGCACACGTTGCCTATATCTGCTAATACACTACTTTCTTTTTCTATTGGTCTCTGGAATTGCCAGTCTGCTGTAAACAAAGCCGATTTCATTACTTCTATTATTAGTCATTCAAAGCTTAATCTCATGGCCCTAACAGAGACCTGGATCAAACCAGAAGACACTGCTACATCTGCAGCACTCTCCAATAATTTCTCATTTTCCCACTCCCCCCGTTTGACTGGAAGAGGTGGACATACTGGTCTGCTCATCTCTCATGATTGGAAATTTAATCCTTTACCATCTTTGGGTATCAACAGCTCCTTTGAATCTCATTCAGTTACTGTTACCTACCCTTCTAAAATACATTTTGTAGTTGTCTATCGACCCCCAGGACCACTGGGTAACTTTCTGGATGAATTAGATGTGTTGCTCTCAACCTTTTCTGAGGATGGTACTCCCCTAGTTATGTTTGGAGATTTCAACATCCATCTAGATAAACCTCTGTATGCTGATTTCCACACTCTGCTTGCGTCTTTTGATCTCAACCGAGTGTCAACTACTGCTACTCACAAATCAGGCAACCAACTGGACCTTATATATACACGACACTGCTCTACTGATCATGTTCTGGTTACTCCACTGCACACATCAGATCACTTCCTTCTCACTCTTAACCTCAACATGGTCCCTGACACATCACTTATCCCTCCACATGTCATCTTTTGAAGTAACCTACGCACACTTTCACCCTCCCGGCTATCTGCAATGGTTTCATCTTCACTTCCTTCCCCTAAACTGTTAGCATCGTTTGATGCTAACAGTGCTACTGATACTTTCTGCTCCACTCTTACATCTTGTTTAGACACTGTTTGCCCCTTATCTTCCAGGCCAGCCCGTAACACCCCTTCTGCCCCTTGATGTTCTGATGTTCTACGCGAACACCGTTCTAAGCTTAGAGCTGCTGAAAGGGTGTGGTGCAAATCCAAAAATACTACTGACCTTAATGTGTATCAGTCACTCCTATCTTCTTTCTCTGCTAATGTCTCCACTGCTAAAATGACATACTACCATAACAAAATTAACAATCCGTCTAACTCTTGCATGCTTTTTAAAACATTTTCCTCACTTCTTTGTCCTCCTCCTCCCTCTCCTGCTTCATCTCTAATAGCTGACGACTTTGCAACGTTTTTCATTAATAAAATTAAACACATTAGTGCACAATTTTCCACACCACAATCAGTCAAGCTCATATCACCAGCAAACTTACACTCATTTACATCATTCTCTTCACTCTCTGAGGCAGAAGTCTCAAAATTCATCTTTTCTAATCACCCTACAACTTGCCCGCTTGATCCTATTACAACTCATCGCCTTCAAGCCATTTCTCCTGCAGTTGTACCTGCACTCACTCACATCATCAACACATCCCTCCACACTGGTGTTTTCCCTCATCATTTAGACAGGCTCGTATAACTCCACTACTTAAGAAACCCACCCTCAACCCATCTCTTTTAGAGAACTAAAGACCAGTTTCCCTTCTTCCTTTCATTGCAAAAACACTTGAACAAGCTGTGTTCAACCAAGTCTCTACATTTCTCACACACAACAACCTCCTTGACAGCAACCAATCTGTCTTCAGAAGTGGACATTCAACTGAGACTGCCTTGCTCCCAGTTGTTGAAGCTCTAAGACTGGCAAGAGCAGAATCCAAATCTTCAGTACTTATCCTGCTTGATCTGTCCGCTGCTTTTGACATGGTTAACCACCAGATCCTCCTATCAACCCTACTGGCAAAAGGCATCTCAGGAACCACACTTCAATTTATTTATTTATTTATTTATTTATTTAGTTTGACAGGGACATTGTACATTAATAAAAACATTCCTGTAAATGTACCAGAATTAGCCAAGGGCTATTTTTCATCCGTAGTCCCTGGACAAGATGTTACAAGTCAACCTAAACAAAATATGATTAAGAATACATAATAGAAATTTTAATAATTACACAATACAATAAAAAAATCTATTTAAACAATTTAAGATCAATTAAAAACAATGCAACAAAATACAAACAATAAGAGGATGTAATAATATTTTAAGCAATATTATATCTAATACGCAGATATAAGATTCTAGTGATGACAGATCTGAGTACTGATTAACCAATTCTTCAATTGAGCCCTAAATAAAGCATAAGTGTCTAGATCTCTTATAGTTGTTGGAATAGTGTTCCATTCTTTTGCAGCTTTAACAGAAAAAGCAGATTGACTAAATTTACTTCGTCTAAGTGGTATGATACAGTCTTGTCTTAATGCACCTCTTGTAGAGCGATAATCAGTTGTTCTAATACGAACTAGCTGACCAAGAGGGGGAGAAGATAAACCATAAATAATTTTATACATCAAGCATACATTTGCATACTTAATCGTGTTTTCCCAACTCAATAAATTATATTTTTCCAGTATTGGACAATGATGAGAATATACCGATTTCTTATCAAGGACCTTGAGTGTACGTTTGTATAAGGACTCCAATGGTTTTAAAGTCACTGAACTCGCCTGAGACCAAGTGGTTAAACAGAAAGTCATGTGAGAGAGAACCATAGAGTACATAAACATCTTAGCTGCTTCTAATGACATGTTATCTCTAGTAATCTTAAAATTATAGAGATTAAACTTAACCTGCTTGCAAACCTTTTTTACGTGAGCTTTAAATGTAAGTTTAGAATCAATCAGTATTCCCAGATATTTATATTGTGGCACTACCTGCAGCCTCACCCCTGACACATAAACATCCGGCTCTTTAATAATACTGTTAGACTTAGAGAAAAACATACACACTGTTTTGGACACATTTAGTTGCAAGCAATTCTCTTTTAGCCATGCCGACACATTAACCATAGAATTCGTAAGTTCATTTGCAACTTGTGTCAGACTATTACCATGTATATAAATCACTGTATCGTCTGCATACATTTGTATATTAGTGCCAGGACATGAAAGATGAAAATCATTTATATACATAGCAAAAAGCATTGGACCCAAGATAGATCCTTGCGGAACACCAGTTGATATACCTAAATCATTAGATAGGTGATTGTGTAGTCTAACACATTGAGATCTATCTGATAGATATGACTCTATCCAATTAAGTGTATGTGATGAGAAATTAAAACAAGCTAACTTAGACATAAGGATTCTATGATTAACGGTGTCAAAAGCTTTCTTTAAATCAAGGAACACTGCTCCAACTACACCACCTTTGTCTAATAGAGTTGTAATATTTTCTATAAAAAAACAATTTGCGGTTTCCGTGGAATATTTTGCTCTAAAACCGAACTGCATTGGATGCATTGAAAATGAACTACTACTCAAATAACTGCTAATCTGTTCTGCAACTAGTTTCTCCATAATTTTAGAAACGGTGGGTAATATACTAATTGGCCTATAATTATCAATAGAAAGGGGGTCTCCACTTTTGAATATTGGAACAACAATTGCTGACTTCCAAACACTTGGGAATTTTCCCTGTGAAATTGAAAGATTAATAACTTTACTGATAGGTTTAATTAGAGTCCAACTAGATTCTTTGAGCATAATAGCATCCATACCATATTTATCTTTTGCTCTAGATGACTTAAGAGATCTAATTGTTCTCATAACATCAGAGTCACTAACAGACCTTATTGTAAAAACAGGCTCCACTGTTGTAAATGGACAGACATTAGTATACGCAGGCGGAAAACAACGAGTAATAGTTTCCACGGAATCAACAAAATGATAATTAAAAATCTCTACCATTTCAGCTGTATTATTTACTAATTTTCCTTGTACTTTAAGTTCTAAAATTTTCTTATCTTTATTTTGTTGGCCTGTTATTTTTTTTTAACTGATTCCAAATAATTCTAGGATTGCCTCTTGCTTTTTCTATCATAGTGAGAAAGAAATCGGCTTTAGCTTTTTTAAATTTCTTTACCACAGAGTTCCTCAACATAGTAAATCGATATCTATCACTACTCAATTTAGTTTTAAGTGAGGTTTTCAAAGCATGATCCCTGTCTTTCATCACATTCAGAATATCTACATTTATCCACGGGACCATATTCTTTTTCTTTCTATGATTAAATTTACAGGTATAATCAGTAATAATATTTCCTAATCTTTTTGTAAAAATCTCACTATCTTCCTCACAATCAATACCCAATAATAGATTACCCCATTCTATCTGCTGAATAGCACCTTTAAAATTTTCTTGTTTATACTTTGGTATCCCAAAGAATTCACATTTTTTAACAAATGGGCTAAACCTCTTCTTAGTTAATTTCCTAGTTACCAGAATCATATTATGGTCAGACAGACCAGTTAACATATTAAAAGATTTCAGAATTCGCTCAGGTCTATTAGTAAATATCAGATCAATTTGACTTTTAGAAGAATTAGTTATTCGTGTAGGTCCACTAATTAATTGTTTAAGATCAGAACTGTCAGTAATCTGCTTAAGATTTTTCCTGGTAGATTTATCTTCCCAATTAATGTTAAAATCACCCATAATTATTACCTCCTTGTTGAAATTACATTCTTTCAGTAAAGTATCAAAATTTTCATAGAAACTGCAATTAGAAGAGGGGGGACGATAGATTACAATGAGAGTAAACGACATTTGTGGAGATAAGACAATGTTCAAACCAATACATTCCAATTCCTCACAATTCACCCACTTGATATCGTTACACTGAATACTATCCTTTATATATATCATTACTCCACCACCCTTGGAACCTTCTCGATCCTTTCTAAAAACATTAAAACCAGGCACCTGAATTAATGCAGTAGAAACATTTTCGTTAAGCCAAGTCTCTGATAAACAAAGGAAATCTAAATTTGAGTTTAGTAAGAGATGATGAACTTGATCAATTTTCGATCTAATACTTCTTATGTTTAGATGACCACCTAAGAGACCCTTCATTTTAGCTTTAGGATCCCAAACTATTCTAGATTGATTAAGGGTTCGGAATATTTTCCATTTTCTATTTTTTAAGATTGCTGGATTAATAACTCTCTTATTTACACTTTTTATCTTTGTCCCGACTCCACGTATTTTATCTAATGTTAAGTTCAAATCAATGAGATCAGAAGTCCTCCGCGGATCGGCATCTCCTCCACTCCTGCACTCAGCCGACACGAGCGAGCCCACCGACAACCCCGCCGAGCCAAAGATCCCCACAGGAGCATCTGAGCCCAACTCCGCTCCCTGCAGCCCCCGAAGACCACAAGGCGGGCCACAGAACCGGCCATCAGCGGGCCGCCCGAACTCCACACACCCCACATCAGCAGCGACGTCCCGGGCAAGCCCGACATCCACAGCAGCACCCTCCGAGACGCGATCCTCCCGGTCCGCCCCAACACAGCACGGACCAGAACACAGACAGGCACCCCCAGGCGACAGCCCAGCCGGACCAACACCAGACCCCGCGGCCCCGACACCAGCGCCAACGCCCCGAACAAACACGGCAACGCCAGCCGCGCCAGAAAAAGGGAGGTTAGTTGGTTGGGTGTAATCACGCAATAACTCGCCACAACAAGTGCGTACCTGTGAGACAGTTGAAGTGTGTATCGTATCCGCCATGATGGAAATGTCCTGTTCCATTTTAGTGTGAAAAGGACCGGGACACGGATGAATATCTCCGGATAATAGTAGACAGAATATAATAATTAACGCATCACTATGTCGAAGCCGAGCAGGCGGATTTGAGTGTTTCTTCACCCGATAGTATAAGGATGGAAAAATAAAAGTCACTGCTAAAACATGCCTCCCGTATCCAAAGTCGATGTTGTTCGGGAGTAATTTCCCATAGTGATGTTGAGGATTAAATTTAACACAATTTAAAAATGTATTGGTACTAATTGGTCTTAGGAAAGTTAAAACTAATCCATATGCTAAGAGAGCTATAGCTGCACCTGCTCTACCTGACGCCATCTTTGGACGGTGGTTTGAGTCTTACCTATCAGATAGGTCCTTCAAAGTATCTTGGAGAGGGAGGTGTCCAAGTCATAATTAAAGAAGTCAACCGTGATCGCGGAACATACAACAACATGTGCTCATTTGCTCTCAAAGAGCGAGATGTTTTGTATGGGCTCATCATAGCTTTGATGTAGTCAAGAGCCTGTTGATGATAAGGCCTTATACACAATAATCAGGACCTTATATTCTATCCTATATAACACCAGTTATAGCACGTGTAAAGAAATTAACACAGGTGTTATGTGATCCCTCTTCTTAGTGCCAGTTAAAAGCCTAACAGCAGCATTTTGAACATACTGAAGGCAAGCTATACATGATGCATTCAAACCCAAGTATAGGGCATTACAATAGTCCAACCTCGAAGAAATAAAAGCATGAACAACAGATTCTAAATCTTTTCTGGAAAGAATAGATTTCAGCTTGGACAACTTTTTTAATTGATAAAAGGATGATTTCACGACAGCATTTACTTATCGGTCAAAGCAAAGTTCTATGTCAAAAATGACACCCCGGTTCCTAACGTAACTATTTATATTGGGAGCAAAATCCTCACTCACAAACAGATTTCCCGTAGACTGTTTGTTTACAAGAGTTACAAATGATCTGCTCTTATCATCTGATCGTGGGTGTATCTCTCTATTGACACAATTGACCACAACATTCTTTTGCATAGACTTGAACACTTTGTTGGCATCAGTGGAAGTGCATTAGCATGGTTTAAATCGTACTTATATGACCGTCATCAGTTCGTAGCAGTGAATGAAGATGTATCCTATCGATCACAAGTGCAGTATGGAGTACCTCAAGGCTCAGTACTAGGGCCGCTACTCTTCAAGCTTTATATGTTACCCTTGGGAGATATCACCAGGAAACATGGTGTTAGCTTTCACTGTTATGCTGATGATACTCAGCTCTATATTTCTTCGCGGCCCAGTAAAACACACCAATTTGAAAAACTAATGGATTGCATAGTCGATATAAAAAACTGGATGACGAGTAATTTCTTACTGCTAAATTCTGAAAAAACAGAGGTGTTAATTATAGGACCTAAAAACTCCGCTTGTAATAACCTAGAACACTGTCTAAGACTTGATGGCTGCTCTGTCAATTCTTCGTCATCAGTTAGGAACCTAGGTGTGCTATTTGATCACAATCTTTCCTTAGAAAGCCATGTTTCTAGCATTTGTAAAACTGCATTTTTCCATCTCAAAAATATATCTAAATTACGGCCTATGCTCTCAATGTCAAATGCAGAAATGTTAATCCATGCATTTATGACCTCAAGGATAGATTATTGTAATGCTTTATTGGGTGGTTGTTTTGCACGCTTAGTAAACGAACTACAGCTAGTCCAAAATGCAGCAGCAAGAGTTCTTACTAGAACCAGGAAGTATGACCATATTAGCCCGGTCCTGTCAACACTGCACTGGCTCCCTATCAAACATCGTATAGATTTTAAAATATTGCTTATTACTTATGAAGCCCTGAATGGTTTAGCACCTCAGTATTTGAATGAGCTCCTTTTACATTATAATCCTCTATGTCCGCTTCGTTCTCCAAACTCAGGCAATTTGATAATACCTAGAATATCAAAATCAACTGTGGGTGGCAGATCCTTTTCCTATTTGGCGCCTAAACTCTGGAATAACCTACCTTACATTGTTCGGGAGGCAGACACACTCTTGCAGTTTAAATCTAGATTAAAGACCCATCTCTTTAACCTGGCATACACATAACATACTAATATGCTTTTATTATCCAAATCCGTTAAAGGATTTTTAGGCTGCATTAATTAGGTAAACCGGAACCGGAAACACTTCCCATAACACCCTATGTACTTGCTACATCATTAGAAGAATGGCATCTACGCTAATATTTGTCTGTTTCTCTCTTGTTCCGAGGTCACCGTGGCCACCAGATCCAATCTGTGTCCAGATCAGAGGGTCAATGCAGTCACCCGGATCCAGTACATATCCAGACCAGATGGTGGATCAGCACCAAGAAAGGACCTCTACATCCATGAAAGACAGCGGAGACCAGGACAACTAGAGCCCCAGATACAGATCCCCTGTAAAGACCTTGTCTCAGAGGAGCACCAGGACAAGACCACAGGAAACAGATGATTCTTCTGCACAATCTGACTTTGCTGCAGCCTGGAATTGAACTACTGGTTTCGTCTGGTCAGAGGAGAACTGGCCCCCCAACTGAGCCTGGTTTCTCCCAAGGTTTTTTTCTCCATTCTGTCACCGATGGAGTTTCGGTTCCTTGCCGCTGTCGCCTCTGGCTTGCTTAGTTGGGGTCACTTCATCTACAGCGATATCGTTGACTTGATTGCAAATAAATGCACAGACACTATTTAACTGAACAGAGATGACATAACTGAATCCAATGATGAACTGCCTTTAACTATCATTTTGCATTATTGACACTGTTTTCCTAATGAATGTTGTTCAGTTGCTTTGACGCAATGTATTTTGTTTAAAGCGCTATATAAATAAAGGTGACTTTGACTTTACTATAATTTCAGTTTTATTCTCATTTAATTGCAGAAGATTATTCGCAAGCCATACCTTCACTTCATTTAAGCATATGTTGAAGCTGTCCCATGCAGCACGCCTATACAAAGAAAAATATAATTGCAAATCATCTGCATAGATGTGGTAATTATTATTGTGGCATGTAAAAATAGACCACAGAGGCAACAAATACAGAGAAAACAAGGTTGGACCAAGAATAGATCCCTGAGGGACCCCCACAAAACATCCACAGTGTCAGAAAGACAATCTCCAATCTTAACTGAACATTTTCTGTTCCTTAGGTAGGAACCAAACCACTTCAAGGCCACATCATTTATACCAACATCATCTCTTAGACGTGCTAATAAAATGCCATGATCAACAGTGTCAAAAGCTGCGCTCAGGTCAAGCATCATAAAAGCAAAACATTTCCCAGAGTCTCTTCCCATTAAAATGTCATTCACGACCAGTGTTGTGCCAGTTGATACTTAAACAGAACTAGCTCAAACTTCAGTTCGCACAGATGATAATGAACTAGTTCATGTTCATAGTTCTTTTTTTTTTTTAAAGTTCACTTATCTAAAAACGAACTAGTTCACATTCATTTGTATCATTATAATATTTTAACAAATATTAAACACGCTTTTTTTAATGGCTAAAACAGTATAGTATGCCTACATAGCCTACTCTCTGTTTGTACAAATTTCTGCACATTAGTTTAATTCTGAATTTTGCACACACAAGTTGAAAGGCATTTGTTCAAATCAAGTTCACGGATAATTGTGCGTGCATTTATTAGCCTAATTATGATACTAAAATCCTAACAAATAGGCTATGCTATGTACAAAAAAATCAGATGAGCCCATAATATGAACGGTTAAGCATTTTCCTCCCATAGAAAACCATTATAAGAACGCTTAATGTGGCTTAATGCAGATTAGAATGTCCCCTTATTATGTCGAAATAACGAGATATCGATACTAGGCTACTGTGTCCACCGTGGTCTCCTTTTTGATCAGCGGAAACGATGTTTGCTTGTTTGGGATCTGACTGTCCAGCGTATTTGTAAAAGTTAAGCAAACTTTCCTGTCTTTTTGACATTTTTCCCCTGCGTGAAACGATCGAGGCTAACAGCAATCTCAACTAGTACAACAAGCGCGCAAGTCATGTGTCACAAACATTGAACACTACACAAACAGTAATTTTTTTTTTCATTTAGGCAATTAATTTTAGTGACACAGGAGGTGTCGGATCCAATGTCGGAGGTGACGGAACATGTTCCGGCTCAAATTAAGCCCTGGTAAAACCTGACTTTTCAAATGAGCGTGAACGTGAACTGCGCGTGCTGTTCATTCCTGCCAGAGTGAGCGCCGCTCTCGTTCACGTTCATTGTATGAAAAGTGATTCGTTCAGTTCAGCGTTCGGCGAAAATATGAACGCCTATTTGAATGAGAATTGAACGCGTTCATGCACAACACTGTTTACGACTCTTATTAATGCTGTTTCAGTCCTATGGTTTCTCCTGAAACCTGATTGGAAAATGTCCATTATATATTTTTCAGTTTAAAAATCTTACTCATAAAGGGGAGTTTCGATATCGGCCTAAAATCTTTAAGATCCTGACTATCCAAGTTAGTCTTTTTTTAAAACTGGCTTAATGGCCAGCTTGAACTCAAGTGGTACTATGCCAGATTGTAGGCTACTGTTGATAATTAAAAGAATGCTAGTGCCAAGGACATGCATTGCCTCTTTTAGCAATTTAGTGGGGACGACATCATAAATGGATGTAGTAGATTTTAAATGCAAGACAATGCCCTCAAACTTTTCTAAGGAAACCAAATTAAACTGACTCAAAACTGGGAAAGAAGGTCTCTCTATTATATTAAACACTGTGTGCCCTACTCCTGATATACTCGATCTGATCAAATCCACTTTGTCCACAAAAAAAAACTTCAAAAAAGCCTGGCATAAATCATGAGATGGTCTTACAAGTACACTTTTAGGCGGGTTTAACACCTTATCTATGGTTACAAACAGCACTTTAGGGTTGTTCACCTCTTGTGATACAATCCTTGAGAAATAAGATGATATCTCTGATTTGACTGCATTTTGATGATTTCTCAAAGATTCCCTAAAAATATCATATAAAATTTGCAATTTATTTTTAACCTACGTACACTCAGCCTGCCTGCAGACCCGCCTAAAACCCTGTGTTACCTCATTTAGCCATGGTCGCTTATTCACTTTTCTCCCTCTTCACCTTAAAAGGTGCAACAGCATCAAGAATCTTACTACATACATGATTAAAAGACTGTACCATTTTATCCGGTGCTGTTACAGGCACTTCAGAAAAGCCATTTATAAAAGGTAGCTCTACAGCCATATAAGCAACAGTAAAAGCATCATGTGTATGATCCGTAATGGCTCTGGACATTTTTGGAGGAAAAGAAACATCCTGTACAACACAACAGGCTTATGATCCGAAATAGGAATCTCATCAATGCAAATATTGGCTAGAGTTAGTTAATTTATAACCTTCCTTACAAATGGGTGCATAGTACTTATTATTATTTTTTTATTATAATTATTATTTACTCTTACAGTTACGAGATTCATTTCTGGTTTCAAATGGTTGCTTTTAATTTCTGTCATGATGATACTTTTCCATTACACTGAATGTGGTAATAAAGAGTTGGTTATGCTTTAAATTTTGTCCATATGATGGCGAAATCACTTTGAATTTTTATTTTATATTTTTTTTTACAGTGGATTCTAATCTTCAAAAATTACCTTGTTGTATGATTTATGTCTTTTGAGTTCACCCTTCAGATTAGACGATAGAACTGTAGTGTTACTTGTTTAGGATTCAAAATGTTATTTGCTTTTAATTTATGTCATTATGTTCTTTTTGAGCAATCTTCTTGTACATATATTAGACCAAAATGTCAAGTTTGCCTAGGAAAAGCAATTATTATACCAGCAAACTCAAAATTGGATTAAAAATGAACAAACTAGGCTATAAATATTTTGTATTGTAGGCTTGGATTATTATATTATTATATAGCCTAGTGTTTATTTACTGATAGACAGTCAAAAAGACAAATTAATCAATATTTTAAGGTTTTATTTATTTATAAAATAATAACACACCACAGATCCTGAAGAAACAGTAACAAAAACACAGTGGCAGAAATGTCAGAAATAGCGTATGGGTCTGTCACGTGATTAAGGAACGACTCGACTCGAAGACCCGAAAGATTAACTTATCAATTCTCTTTCCGGCTCAGACGGCATTGGTTTCGCGTATGTGGCTGTCACGTGATTAAGGAATGACTTGAACCCGAAGACTTGTCAGACAAGAGGTGAGGTGAGCTAATCACAGACTGAAGACCCAGGTGAAAAATGAATTAATCTTTTCTGTATCTTATAGCATTTTAGTTTTGTATTGTTTGTAGTGTGATAAACATTTTGCGTAAGCACAAGATGTGTTGGGCAAGTAACACTTAACATTTCAATTACATTTTGCTAAAATGAACGGAATGACTCGAAAAAAGAATCGTTCATTTTGCTGAACGAGACTCAAAAGTCTGAGTCGGTAAAATGATCCGAACTTCCAATCACTAATGTCCTCTCCTTGACACAGGATGTAAGCAGCGCTACCTGCATCTCCATTGGTGACCACACCATCGAGGTAGTGGAGGAATTTGCATATCCTAACTCCAGCAACCTCTCTTTGGACAATGAGCTGAACACCAGAATCGGCAAGGCATCAGTAGCCATGGCCCCTTCTGACCAAGAGAGTGTGGAACAATAGCATGCTCTCCACCAACATCAAGATGAAAGTGTACCAGGCCAGTGTCCTCAGCACTCTTCTCAACGGCAGTGAGACATGGAGTATGTTCACCTGGCAAGAACGCAGACTTTATTCTTTCCATCTGTGCTGCCTGAGGAGGATCCTGACGGAAACGGTCTCAGGTTTCACCTGTATTAACTGGAACTGACTCTGCCTCTCTTGTATTAGACTGTTTAGCCACAGGAGGCACTGCAATTTGCCTGTCACATAAGTAACATTGAGTTAAATGAATCATGTCTAACTTCAAATTACCACAGTTACCAAAAACAAATTAAATACATTTTTAAGTCTATTTGATAAAAAGAAATATGTGAAATGTATTTGATAAAAGCATCTGTAAAAAAAGAAAAAAAAGAAAAGAAAAAGTCTTTATTTTACTGTGTTGTGTTTTAAACATTTGTTAAGACATAATTTATTTTACATCTTATTTTAAGTTGCAATTACATTTGTAAACAATTCACAAATACACAATTCGGTAACACTTTCTCTTCAATTCAGTTCAAGTTTATTTGTATAACGCTTTTTACAATATAAATCGTTACAAAGCAACTTTACAGAAAATTATGTTTCTACAATATTTAGTAGTAGCTAGTAGTTTGTGCACGTTTGACAGGATTTTAGAAAAATAAAAATAATAATAATAATACAAGACGTAGTCAGCTAGATGATGAACTATCAATATTATTAATTAATAGTAATTATATGATGCAGTCACACATGTAGCAATATTTGTTAGTTCTGTTGTTGATTCAAGGTTAGGATCATCTGGGGTCCTCTGAGGGTCAGCATCATCTCTTCTCAGGTGTTCTGGATCCAGACTGGAGCTTGTGTAAATCCTAGTTACCACGGGATGAAGATCCCAGCAGAAACAGAGAAACAAATAGAGACATCATTAGCATAGCTGCTGATCCAACAAAGTAAAATTAGTTTAACCCAACCTAAAGAATAAAAATGCAGATGCAACTACACTCACAATTTAAGAGATACATTATTCGAATGCTTGGCGAAAGAGATGCGTTTTTAATCTAGATTTAAACAGAGAGAGTGTGTCTGAACCCCGAACATTATCAGGAAGGCTATTCCAGAGTTTGGGAGCCAAATGTGAAAAAGCTCTACCTCCTTTAGTGGACTTTGCTATCCTAGGAACTACCAAAAGTCCAGCGTTTTGTGACCTTAGGGTGCGTGATGGGTTGTAGCGTGGTAGAAGGCTAGTTAGGTACGCAGGAGCTAAACCATTTAGGGCCTTATAGGTAAGTAATGATAATTTGTAACTGATACGGAACTTAATAGGTAGCCAGTGCAGAGACTGTAAAATTGGGGTAATATGATCATATTTTCTTGACCTGGTAAGGACTCTAGCTGCTGCATTTTGGACGACCTGTAGCTTGTTTATTGACGAAGCAGGACAACCACCTAGAAGTGCATTACAATAGTCCAGTCTAGAGGTCATGAATGCATGAACTAGCTTTTCTGCATCAGAAACAGACAACATGTTTCGTAGCTTGGCAATGTTTCTAAGATGGAAGAATGCAGTTTTTGAAACATTGGAAATATGATTTTCAAAAGACAAATTGCTGTCCAATATAACACCCAGATTTCTGACTGTAGAGGAAGTAACAGTACATCCGTCTAGTTGCAGATTGTAATCTACAAGATTCTGTGTAGTGTTTTTTGGTCCAATAATTAATATCTCTGTCTTATCCGAATTTAATTGGAGAAAATTATTTGTCATCCAATCTTTTACATTTTTAACACACTCTGTTAGCTTAGATAATTGGGAAGTTTCATCTGGTCTCGTTGAGATATATAGCTGAGTATCATCAGCATAACAGTGGAAACTAATTCCGTATTTTCTAATAATATTACCAAGGGGCAACATGTATATTGAAAATAGAAGGGGACCTAGGACGGATCCTTGTGGCACTCCATATTTTACTGATGATAAATGAGATGACACCCCATTTAAGTAAACAAAATGGTAGCGATCGGACAGGTAGGATCTAAACCATCTTAGAGCCTGCCCTTGAATACCTGTATAGTTTTGTAATCGATCTATGAGTATGTCATGATCTATGGTGTCGAACGCAGCACTAAGATCAAGTAAGACTAGAAATGAGATGCAGCCTTGATCTGACGCAAGAAGCAGGTCATTTGTAATTTTAACAAGTGCAGTTTCTGTGCTATGGTGGGGCCTAAAACCTGACTGAAATTCTTCATACAGATCATTTTTATGCAGGAAGGTGCTCAATTGAGCAGACACAACTTTTTCTAAAATTTTAGACATAAATGGAAGATTTGAAATAGGCCTATAATTTGCCAGTACACTAGGATCTAGTTTTGGTTTCTTAATAAGAGGCTTGATAACCACCAGCTTGAATGGTTTTGGGACGTGACCTAAAGATAACGACGAGTTAATGATATTGAGAAGCGGTTCTTCGGCTACAAGTAACAGCTCTTTTAGTAATTTAGTGGGTACAGGATAGTTTATGTAATAAACATGTTGTTGGTTTAGATACAGTGATAAGTTTATTTAGCTCTTCCTGTCCTATATTTGTAAAGCACTGCAGTTTATCTTTGGGTGCGATGGATGAAACTGAAGTGTTAGACGCTGTAGAATCTACATTCTCTATTGTATTTCTAATGTTATCTATTTTATCAGTGAAGAAATTCATAAAGTCATTACTATTTAACGTTGGTGGAATATTTGAATCAGGTGGCGTCTGGTAATTTGTTAATTTAGCCACTGTGCTAAATAAAAACCTTGGATTGTTTTGGCTATTTTCAATGAGTTTGTGGATATGCTCTGCCCTAGCAGTTTTTAGAGCCTGTCTATAGCTGGACATACTGTTTTTCCATGCAATTCTAAAAACTTCCAAGTTAGTTTTTCTCCATTTGCGTTCAAGACTACGAGTTATTTTCTTGAGAGAGTATTACTGTTATACCATGGCACAGTACGTTTTTCTCTAACCTTTTTCAATTTGATGGGGGCAACAGCTTCTAATGTATTAGAGAAAATAGTGCCCATGTTGTCAGTAATTTCGTCTAATTCATGTGTATTTTTGGGTACAAATAGCAGTTGAGATAGATCAGGCAGGTTATTTGCGAATCTGTCTTTGGTGGCTGGAACAATAGTTCTGCCCAGACGGTAACGCTGAGACATATAGTTAATATCAGTTATACGCAGCATGCACGATACAAGGAAATGGTCTGTTATATCATCACATTGGGGTACAATATCTATAGCAGTAAGATCGATTCCATGCGATATAATTAGATCTAGTGTATGATTAAAACGATGAGTGGGCCCGGTGACATTTTGCTTGACTCCAAAGGAGTTTATTAGGTCAGTAAACGCAAGTCCTAATGTATCATTTGCATTATCAACGTGAATATTAAAATCTCCCATGATTAGCGCCTTATCAACTGTAACTAGAAGGTCTGAGAGGAAATCTGCAAATTCTTTTAGGAATTCTGTATACGGCCCTGGTGGTCTATACACAGTAGCCAGAGCAAGAGATACATTAGATTTCTTTTGCATGTCTGACAGTGTAACATTTAGCAGAAGTATTTCAAAAGAGTTAAACCTGTATCCTGTTTTCTGGGTAACATTGAGAATATCACTATATATTGTTGCAACACCTCCACCACGACCAGTCTGACGGGGCTCATGCTTATAACAGTAGTTCGGTGGAGTAGACTCATTTAGACCAAAATAGAGTATGATTATTTATAACACACAATGAACACCATATTACATCTACTTCATTTACAGTATAATGGACTGTATAATATCTTGACATTGTTTAAGATCTGCACAGTATCTTACTCCAGCTTGTGAGTGGTTAGATGATGAGTGTTATTTGAATGTTTCTGTGGAGATCCTGTTAATTAATTGATGTGTGCTTTAATTAATTGATTAATACTCCTACTGAAAAAAAATGCAGTTTCATATCTTACATTTTATTTTGATGTAAAACTGTAAGCAACTTTGCAACTACATGCCAACTAACTCTCATTACAGTATTGGCATGCTCAAGAATGGTAGAATCTAGTTTGGTAGAATAAGCTGACGTACTTGCAAAGACACCTATAGTCAGTTATCTGTTGGTTGACCATCACAATAAAGTGAAACTTGTATATTATATTCATTCTGAATGACTGCAGCAATGCGGCGTGGCATGGAGTCGATCAGTCTGTGGCACTGCTCAGGTTTTTATGGGAGCCCAGGTTGCTCTGATAGTGGCCTTCAGCTCTTCTGCATTCTTGGGTCTGGCATATCACATCTTCCTCTTCACAATACCCCACAGATTTTCTGTGCTCGTGCCAAGTCCTGTTGGAAAATGAAATCTTCATCTCCATAAAGTTGGTCAGCAGCAGGAAGCATGAAGTGCTCTAAAACTTCCTGGTATACAGCTGTGTTGACCTTGGACCTCAGAAAACACAGTGGACCAACACCAGCAGATGACATGGACCCAAAACCATCACTGACTGTGGAAACTTTACACTGGAGTTAAAAATGCCAAAACAGTGTTGTGTTTGTGGAGAAAAAAAGCAGCTGGTAAATCTGACCATAACTGTGTTTTCAATTTTTGTTTAAATCACATAATTTTCATTAATTATCACAATGAAGATTCTATGTTGTTTTATTATTGAATTTATTAATTCATAATTTAATTATTTCATTTAATCATGTAATCTTTTTATCATTTGTATTACTTGACATATTTGCATACTTGCTCTAGTTCTTATGATTGTGATTGTGTATGTTTCGAGGGATATTTGTCTTCATTCCAGGTTTTTATCATCACAGGATGATGTTGTGGAGCAGTGATTTGGTATAATAACACTTGTTGGATTTGTGCTGATCAGATGAAGTTTGGATGGGCAACGTACAGAGTAAGCATTAAAACATACGCAACTAGGATTATTCACTAAAGTTATTTTTTACGATCATAACTTAGTCTCCTGGTTTCTGCTATTTCCAGGTTTCATCTGTAAACCTCTCAGGCTGATAGAAGACCTTAGTTAATACCGTTTTGGGTACCAGACTAAATATGGCCAGCTGGAGCACCGTAGCCAGACTGAACAGCCAAATATGATCTATAGTAATAATCAAAGCTTCATAGTGAGAAGCTCAAACACACCAGTCTCTAATAACCATTCAAAGCACCTCAGCAAGCAGCAAGAACAACTTAACATGTATTCGGTTTTATTTTTGAAGTTATACAGCATGGTACACTCTTTTTGGTAGACTCTGTGCTTTATAAACGTATTTTGATTTGGTTTGCTTTTGTTCAATCTGATAAATCATTGATTTGATGAGGCAAGTCAGGAGACTTTAACCACACATAGAAATCTGAAAATGCTAGTAACTGTCAATCTGTCTAGTGTGTTTATATCTAAACCTGTACACTCTATTTAAAGCACATGCATTCCTATTTTAATTAATGACAAATTAAATACTCTGATAAATAAATGACTGTCTCTCTTGAGAAAAGTATTTATTTTTATTATCTTATTCATGTAATTGCATGTGTTATAGGTCTACAGTTGTAACTAGATTAAAACTATGTTCTATAATTAATAAGCAGTTCTAATATTTGGTGGATGGAGCATGAATGAAACCCATTCATCCAGGACTGGCCCTGTGTTTGAGTCTGTTGTCCTCCGGCAAGGGATGCAAAATACCCAAAGCCTCCTTTGGACAGCATTCAGACCTCGAGACATTTGTACGATGGAAATTATAATCGTTGGTAGTTTGGCTGCTTGAGATATAATTAAATAAAAATCCGCTCTGTCAATCTCTTTAAAATGAGAAAATCATCCTATCCCGCAATCGGCTGTGATTGGTCCATCCCGAGCAGCGCTGAGGAAAGTCACAGGCACCACGTGACACCGGATCTACGGTCTGCTTCAGCAGAGCGGATTATTTATAATTAATTATGATTAAGATCTTAATAATAAACACCGAGATGCCTGCAGCGAATGAAAGTAGAAAATATGAAAGTAGTGAAGAGTGAAAAGAGTTAAATTTCCGTGTACGGTTTTGACCCCCGCCCATCATCACGAGCCGAGCAGACACGCCCTGTCTCCCTCCGGTCCGCATCCTGACAACAGCTCAGCATCAGCAGCAGCAGCAGCATCCCTCACAAACACACGAGCAGCCTCCAAAACAACCGGACCCCTGCCTAATACAACACCAAACCCAAGGATTTCAGCAGCCTTTCAGTCCAGACATCTGAAGCTTCGCGTGTTTCGACGAGCAGACGCCCTTCGCTTCAGTTCAGGCCGTGACTTCGATCGAATCTAACATCAGATTATAATCGATAAATCGTGCAGCCGCATCATGACGGACGCAGTCGCCGAGTGTAACATCAAAGTGCTCTGCCGCTTCCGGCCTCTCAACCAGGCCGAGATCCTGCGCGGGGACAGGTTCCTGCCCACCTTCCAGGGGGACGACACCGTCATCATCGGGGTAAGAACTCATCATTCAGATCAAAGAGAGGTGATGCTGAGTGCATGACGTCAGCGCCTCTGGAGGCAGCAGGCCTGTCTCAACAGTCATTGCTCTTGTGAGTGAGTGAGTGAGTGAGTGAGTGAATGAATGCAGGGAGTGGCTGATGATGGATGAACAGGAACAGCTGTAGGGCAGGGTGTTTTTGACATGTAAAGTTAAAGGTGATATCTGTAAAGCTGAGATGTTCATCTGTATCAGTCTGTGACGTGATTAGTGACTTGAAACCAAACCATGACGTTTCATTTTCCTTCATGTCTCCTGTCTTCCTCTCTGCTGGTTTCTGGGTGTGCAGGGAAAGCCGTATGCGTTCGACCACGTGTTTCCCACCAACACCACCCAAGAGCAGGTGTACAACACCTGCGCCAAGCAGATCGTCAAAGGTCAGAGTCTGCGCATGCATTCAGCGGCGTCATGCTGCATGTTTTGGACATTAGTGGTATTGATTATTGTCAGGATGATGTGTAGCAGAGGAAATTAATCCTGTGATGTTCAGCTGTGTTTGTCTGATGTGTAGATGTGCTGGGAGGATACAACGGCACCATCTTTGCCTATGGACAGACCTCTTCTGGAAAGACCCACACCATGGAGGTGCAGTAATGTTTGAGATGAAACATCGCTTACACTTTTAACAATTTCACATCATTGTGCTTCATTTCCTGTAAATGACAAATGCATCAGACGACTGATATCATCCATACACACTGTACCTGTGCTAAAATGAGCTTCAAATATTATTGGCCAGTTTCCCTGGAAGCACTCAAAACATTAATCACAAGATGATTCATGCTTTCTATCCAAATGTAACTTCAGAGTGAATTTAAGTCATCCAGTGGTGACTCTGCACTGCACCAAAGATAATAAATGACCTTACTGTCAACATGGCAACTATTAGCAGCACAGCTCGATTAGACCAGGATCAGTTTGACTGTGATGGCACTTTCAGGGCAAGCTCCACGACCCGCAGCAGATGGGCATCATTCCCCGCATCGCAGAGGACATCTTCAACCACATCTTCGCCATGGATGAGAACCTGGAGTTCCACATCAAGGTACAGAAAGGCCTAAACGAGAGGCACATCCATCCTCTAGTCATCAGAACGGTGCTCTGAAACTCAGTCTTTGACTTTCTCAGGTGTCCTACTTTGAGATCTACATGGAGAAAATCCGGGATCTTCTGGACGGTTTGTGGAAAACAATAATAGTGCAGCGTACACAATTCACTGCGATGGTTTTTATTTTCCTCTTTGTGTTTCTTTCCTCTGTAGTCACAAAGACCAACCTGTCTGTGCACGAGGACAAGAACCGGGTCCCTTACGTGAAGGTGCTTTCTCACAACCACCAGCAGTGTATTTTGAGAGAATGTGAATAAAGCCGAATAAATGTTTTGTGTTTGTGTGGCGTCAGGGCTGCACCGAGCGCTTCGTGTCCAGTCCTGAAGAGGTCATGGACGTCATCGACGAGGGAAAGTCCAACCGGCACGTCGCGGTCACCAGTGAGTGCTTTTGACATTGTTCAGCTCAACTTCATTTACTCACAGCACTTCAGGTTAAATGTTTCAAAATATGGTGTGTGTTGGCCAGTATTTTATAATCACAGTAACACAGTGTAATCATGGGTTTCTGCGGGTCCTTGAAAAGTCTTAAATCAACTTTTATCACTGTATTGTGTACACTGTATTCCTGTCGTTCTAAAGCGCCTCCTGCTGGCAGAGAATGAATTAGCTTTTTCTGCTGGTTTTGTTCAGAACAATGTGAAAATCAACCTGTGTTTTTACGCAGGAAACATGAAGAGTTGTGAATGTCGGATCAACAAGAAGATGCATTATAAAAATAAAAACAGTTAAAAAATAAAATATATTTATGTTATTTCATTTATACAGTAACTGCTTGATAATAATTGTTTAAATGAATATAACAATTAATCATTTTGACTTTTTTTGAAAAGGAACTCACTTAATCTGAACTGTAAATGATGGGATACACACGATCAGGACAGCACTGGTTCCACAGTCGGCCCACTCTTCTTCAAATCTCTTTCATAGTTCGTTGACCGCAGTGCATTTCTCAACTTTGTTGGCAAGGATTTTGCAGAGATTTCCAGATGGGTTTAGATCGGGGCTCTGGGCCACCATTGATCATTTCAGTGTTTTCAGCTTTATCTGGTTTGCAGTGTGACAGGGAGCACTGTCTTGCATGACAATTGGAGGCTGATTGGGAGATGAACGCAGGGAAGGTACCACATGTTGTTGAAGGAGGATATGATGAACATTTGCATTCATGTATCTGTATAAGACGCCCAAGTCCTGCTGCAGAAAACATCCCTCAAACCATGACACTTTCTCTGCATCATCCGCTCTTCTCATGCATTTGTCTTACGTGGATGATTAGCCATCTGGGAGACTTGAATTAGTGCCATTATAAACCTGCAATATTTGAGAATCACAGATTTGGAACGAGCAGCTACTCTTGCAGTGTCTTTAAGAGTCGTCTCTTTGTCTTTCATCTGGAACGCCTTCTGTCACCTTCGAGTCATCTCTATCTACTGTTTCCTATCTATCTATCTATCTATCTATCTATCTATCTATCTATCTATCTATCTATCTATCTATCTATCTATCTATCTATCTATCTATCTATCTATCTATCTATCTATCTATCTATTCTTTATTTAAACTCCAAACTTCTTCAACTGCACAGCTTCTAACTACAATTGTTTAAGCCACTTCAAATAGGTTTTCTCAAGCCAACTTCAAAGTTAGTTCACAAAGTTTACTTGTCTAGTTTAAAATGCAGTTTATTTCTGTGATGAAAAGCTGAATTTTGATGAAATCTAATTGTACACTTGCATGGTGCGTATTGGAGAATGATCTGTGATTGAGGGACTGTTCTGTTGTCAGATATGAATGAGCACAGCTCTCGCAGTCACAGCATCTTCCTGATCAACATCAAGCAGGAGCACGTGGAGACCGAGCAGAAACTCTGTGGAAAACTCTACCTGGTGGATCTGGCCGGCAGTGAGAAGGTCTTTTGCTTGTCTTATCTCATGTTGTTTTATCAAACCTGCATGACTTTCTTTCTTCTCTGGAACACAAAATATCTTTAAGAACATTAGGTTACAAACGACATCAGTCCAAAAACTGAAGACAGAAAATGATACAGGCAAACAAAAATGGATAAAGTCCCATCTAGAGCCATATCAGGAGACCAGGAGGACTCATAGAGCTCGTTTGACTTGGGCCTTTGTGCAGAAGAGGCTAGCAACTGCTTAGCAATGTGCTAAAACAGAACAAAGCACACTTAAAGCAATGCCATAAAAACCACAACCTCTTTATTAATTCATACAGGACACCTTTTTTAAATGTAAATGATATCTGCATGTCATTATTTGACTGAGAAATATAATAGAAATGGAAACATATGTGTCAATATTCTCATAATTACACTTAGTTATAAACCCACAACCATGAGCTCCACTCACCCAATGTGCAGTTGAGTAATAAGTGAAATGAACTTTAAATCAGTACTAGAGGCTCAAAATGGGGATCCACAGCATGCCGCTCATAAAGCTGCATACATACAGATGTTTCATATTTCATAGTTGAAATCACAACTCTTTGGAAATACTTTTTTTTTTATTGATGTGCATAATGGAATGACAGATGATTGAAAAAATCTGTAAGAAATGATTAGTTAAGCTGCACCGGTTTTCCCTCAATACACTCCTAATTCACTGCTTATTAATAGTTAGTTAGTTGTTAAGTTTAGGTATTTAAAATATGGTGAGCTTTGTAAGTACTATGAAACAGCCAATATGCTAGTAATGTAAATGCTAATCTAGTTCGTAGTGAACGGTGTTCCCTAATCTGAAGTGTCGTGTTTAAGCTTGTTTATGGTGTATTTTCACACACAGGTCAGTAAGACCGGTGCGGCTGGAGCCGTTCTGGATGAAGCTAAAAACATCAATAAGTCTCTGTCTTCTCTGGGCAACGTCATCTCTGCTCTCGCTGAAGGAACTGTGAGTGCTCGCAAATGCCCACATGTATGAGTGACTCTGCATATTGGTGTTTGCTTATGCAATGTCCCTGATTTGTGTGAGCAGAAGACTCACGTGCCGTACCGAGACAGTAAGATGACCAGGATCCTGCAGGACTCTCTTGGAGGAAACTGCCGGACCACCATGTTCATCTGCTGCTCTCCGTCCAGCTACAACGACGCTGAGACCAAATCCACCCTCATGTTTGGACAGCGGTACTCCTCCACACACACACACATCCAAAAAAACACCACATCTAGTTCAAACAGACATCTGCACTGCATTTCTTTTTGAGTTCAGTTGTTTAGTGAAAAATTGTCTCAAACAATCTGACAGCTTTAGTACTAATATAAAAACAGCAACTTGCTGTTATTGCTACTGAATATAAATCTGACAGCTGCTTAAAGGGATGGTTCACCACAAAAATGGAAAATCTTTCATGATTTACTCACCCTCATGTTGTTCCAAACCTGGATTAGTTCTGTTGAACTAGGGCTGGGCAATAAATTGATAACGAGCGATAGTTTAAAGCCAGCATCTGTGCATTAGTATTCATACTAAATGTATAAAAGGAATTTCAATGGCGAGTTGATTTTTGAGTTTGTGTTGTAGTGCTAAGACCATCAAGAACACAGCCTCCATTAACCTGGAGCTGACAGCAGAGCAGTGGAAGAGGAAGTACGAGAAAGAGAAGGAGAAGAACAAGAGCATGAGGGACACCATCCAGATGCTGGAGCTGGAGCTGCGGCGCTGGCGCAACGGTGAGCCTTTGCACTGCTCTGATGAGTCACGCCTGCACTATTTATATAGTGCTTTATACCATGCACAGTTTACATGATTGCAACATGTGATTGTTGATTCCAAGCTACAGTAGATGTCAGTATTTTTACATTTATGTTATTTAGTCTTCATTCTAGATAGACGGTTTTTGTTTCAATAATTAGAACTTTACTAGTTATCCAACTTTTGATATCATCTATGCAGTCCATTAGTTTAGTTAATTGCTGGGTTTCATGAGGCCTTGAAAGATTGGTCCATGTTTCCAGATCATGTCTCCTAAGCAAAACGTATACAAGGTAAAAAGCAAAGGACCAACTTTATTTCGATAGTTCATTTTAGACAGTCTATTAACTATAAGTAACTTTGTAACTACATATCAACTCATTCTCATTAATTTGCAACTACATGTCTACTAACTCTCAGAGTAGACTGTTAGGGTAGGTTTAGGATTAGTTGAATAAGTTGACAAAGAAAGTGTTAGAAGATATTAAGCAGACAGTCTACTAACACTCCACGAACTGCTAGTTGTCATGTAGTTGCAAAGTTACTTACTGTTAGTCAAAGTCAAAGTCACCTTTATCTATATAGCGCTTTAAACAAAATGCATTGCGTCAAAGCAACTGAACAACATTCATTAGGAAAACAGTGTCAATAATGCAAAAATGATAGTTAAAGGCAGTTCATCATTGGATTCAGTGATGTCATCTCTGTTCAGTTAAATAGTGTCTGTGCATTTATTTGCAATCAAGTCAACGATATCGCTGTAGATGAAGTGTCCCCAACTAAGCAAGCCAGAGGCGACAGCGGCAAGGAACCGAAACTCCATCGGTGACAGAATGGAGAAAAAAACCTTGGGAGAAACCAGGCTCAGTTGGGGGGCCAGTTCTCCTCTGACCAGACGAAACCAGTAGTTCAATTCCAGGCTGCAGCAAAGTCAGATTGTGCAGAAGAATCATCTGTTTCCTGTGATCTTGTCCTGGTGCTCCTCTGAGACAAGGTCTTTACAGGGGATCTGTATCTGGGGCTCTAGTTGTCCTGGTCTCCGCTGTCTTTCAGGGATGTAGAGGTCCTTTCTAGGTGCTGATCCAGCATCTGGTCTGGATACGTACTGGATCCGGGTGACTGCAGTGACCCACTGATCTGGACACAGACTGGATCTGGTGGCTACGGTGACCTCGGAACAAGAGAGAAACAGACAAATATTAGCGTAGATGCCATTCTTCTAATGATGTAGCAAGTACATAGGGTGTTATGGGAAGTGTTCCCGGTTCCGGTTTACCTAATTAATGCAGCCTAAAAATCCTTTAACGGATTTGGATAATAAAAGCATATTAGTATGTTATGTGTATGCCAGGTTAAAGAGATGGGTCTTTAATCTAGATTTAAACTGCAAGAGTGTGTCTGCCTCCCGAACAATGTTAGGTAGGTTATTCCAGAGTTTGGGCGCCAAATAGGAAAAGGATCTGCCGCCCGCAGTTGATTTTGATATTCTAGGTATTATCAAATTGCCTGAGTTTGGAGAACGTAGCGGACGTAGAGGATTATAATGTAAAAGGAGCTCATTCAAATACTGAGGTGCTAAACCATTCAGGGCTTTATAAGTAATAAGCAATATTTTAAAATCTATGCGATGTTTGATAGGGAGCCAGTGCAGTGTTGACAGGACCGGGCTAATATGGTCATACTTCCTGGTTCTAGTAAGAACTCTTGCTGCTGCATTTTGGACTAGCTGTAGTTTGTTTACTAAGCGTGCAGAACAACCACCCAATAAAGCATTACAATAATCTAACCTTGAGGTCATAAATCATGGATTTACATTTCTGCATTTGACATTGAGAGCATAGGCCGTAATTTAGATATATTTTTGAGATGGAAAAATGCAGTTTTACAAATGCTAGAAACGTGGCTTTCTAAGGAAAGATTGCGATCGAATAGCACACCTAGGTTCCTAACTGATGACGAAGAATTGACAGAGCAACCATCAAGTCTTAGACAGTGTTCTAGGTTATTACAAGCAGAGTTTTTAGGTCCTATAATTAACACCTCTGTTTTTTCAGAATTTAGCAGTAAGAAATTACTCGTCATCCAGTTTTTTATATCGACTATGCAATCCATTAGTTTTTCAAATTGGTGTGTTTCACCGGGCTGCAAAGAAAAATAGAGCTGAGTATCATCAGCATAACAGTGAAAGCTAACACCATGTTTCCTGATGATATCTCCCAAGGGTAACATATGAAGCGTGAAGAGTAGCGGCCCTAGTACTGAGCCTTGAGGTACTCCATACTGCACTTGTGATCGATAGGATACATCTTCATTCACTGCTACGAACTGATGGCGGTCGATACGATTTAAACCATGCTAATGCACTTCCACTGATGGCAACAAAGTGTTCAAGTCTATGCAAAAGAATGTTGTGGTCAATTGTGTCAAACGCAGCACTAAGATCCAATAAAACTAATAGAGAGATACACCCACGATCAGATGATAAGAGCAGATCATTATCATTATAGCAGCATCATCATCAGATTGTTAGTAGAATGTCTCAAAATAAAGTGTTACCGGACCTAGTACTGAGCCTTGTGGTACTCTGTACCTAACTAGTGATTGATACACTATTTCTTCATTTACCAAAACAAAGTGATAACAGTTAAGATAGGTAAGATTTAAACCAGACTGTCAGTCCACTGATACCAATGTAATTTTCAAGCTCATTCAAGGGAATCGTGGCCAGTAGTGTCAAAATCATCACTAAGGACCAGTAATACGTAAGATTGCAGCCATGATCAAATTTTGAGAGTCATTTTTAATTTATAACTCTGCAGAAATGCAGAAATTAAAGGTTGTGTGCTTTGTCTAGTGTTTTTGTTATCAAAGAAAGTTAGAGAGAGAGAAATTCTATAATTAAGGTCTGTAACTGACTAAACCTTCTAGGTCAAGTTGTGTTTTTAATGAGAATTAAATAACTGCTATGTAACTTAAAATATTTTAGGGCATATACTGATAAAGTAATGAATGGTACCACCTAGTTTCACAAGTCAACATGATGTCTGCTGTTTAGGACAAGGCCTTTATAAAAATTCATCAATAAAATGTCTGCATGATGTAAGTTTTGAGATTATCCTTTTTTTTGTATGTGAGCTAATGTCAGGTTGTGTGTTCTGAGTAATGATACCTCATCCCTATCTGGTATCCTCAATCAAATATCAGTCCCTAAAAAACAACTTGGACCAGCTTGAGGTTGTTTGCTTGCCTTATTTGGCTTAGGTGGGTAATTTTGTAAACATGTTGAGGATTCCCTGACAAGAGTATTTGATGCAGTCGTGGTGTTTTTTCTGATAGGAGAGAATGTTCCAGAGACGGAGCAGGCAGACGCTGATGTGGTGAAGCTGGAGGGCAGTGACGAAGCATCTCTAGATAATGAGAGATCATCCGAGCGCCAGCGGGAGAGAGAGAGAGACTCTGACTCCTCCTCTATTGTGGTGCGGATCTCAGAGGAAGAGCGGCAGAAATATGAGGAGGAGATCCGCAAACTCTATCGACAGCTGGACGATAAGGTGAACATGCACTCATCACATTATTACTGAAAAACAGACACGTTCAGAGGAAGTCAGCAAATGAACTCTTACTGTGCATCATCAGATCATGGATTACATTCAAAACAAGATATGATTTATTGTGCTCACTGTGTGTGTGTGTTTTGTAGGATGATGAAATCAATCTTCAGTGTCAGCTGGTGGAGAAGCTGAAGGAGCAGATACTGGATCAGGATGAGGTCAGAGGTCACATTCAGATTGTGCTGTAGTGGCTGTGATATGACAATTGTTAATATATGATTTATTCAAAATGCACATCCCAAAAAACAGTTTAAATACAGCTGCTCAACTGACAAAATCTGAGTTGTTTAATATTAATAACTTGTATTTTCCTGGTGGTAAATCTACATTTCAAGTACATTAAAGTTATTCAAATTAAATCCAATGCATGGGTTTAACTGACAACTAAAGAGCTCTGGAATGTACTGTATAAGAAAAAAATGACAAATGAATGAATCTGTATTAATGACGGTCATCTCGCTGCAGTTGCTGGCGTCCTCGCATGGAGACAGTGATAAGGTGCAGACGGAGCTGGGCCGCCTGCAGACGGAGAGCGAGAGCGCCAAAGCTGAAGTACGGGAGGTCCTGCAGGCGCTGGAGGAGCTGGCGGTCAACTACGACCAGAAGAGTCAGGAGGTGGAGGAGAAGAACCTGCACAACAAACAGCTGGCCGAGCAGCTCAGCCTCAAGATGGTGACGTATTCTGACATTACACACTGATAGAGGCAGTGAAGGACAGAGCTGTGTTCACCGCCGCTTCACTGCTTTCTAGGCCAGTCTGATGGAGCTGGAGGCGGAGCTAACTCAGATGCATGAAGTGAGCTCGCAGCAGAGGAAGCGCATCGCTGACGTGTTGAACGGGCTGATGAAGGACCTCAGCGAGTTCAGCGCCATCGTCGGCAACGGAGAAATCAAGCTCGTAAGCCCAGAGATATTAGAGATTATAGTCCCAACAGCTGGACACACAGAAAAGTTGCTGCTTCAGGGCCCTTTTAAATCTTTTTCATTTTTTCCCAATTTCAGATTTTTTTTTTTTTTTCTGTTTCCATTTTATATTAAATTGGAGCAAAAAGCATCTCAAATTAATTGAAATCATGAAACAACATTTAACATAAATTTATTAAAAGTTAAAAAAGAGAGCTCTACAAAATCAGTCAGTTTTGTTTTAATGGTTTAATCATTTTTTTAATAATCCAAAAACATACCTAAACAATGAAATTAATACATTTATTTTAATTCATTTTTACAATAATAGGGCCCTGTGAATGAATGAATTCATTCATTTATGAAATTCTGTGCTGTCTTGTTTAAATTTTTCTGGATTTATGATCTAAAATAAATTCATTCTGAACTGAATCTTTAAAAATGTAATTTAATGAAAATGTAGAGATTTACTCTTAAAATTAAAACATCATGAGCAGAGCTCTGTTTAATGTAGGAAACCAGAGACAACGACAGGGCTTTTGTATTTGCTTTTTTTTTTTACTTGTGTTATTATTGAAGGCACTTGATCTGCCGCACATTATGGGATTCCTGTAGTTGCAGTGGTGTGTGTGTGTGTGTGTGTGTAGCCGGTGGAGATCAGCGGGGCGATCGAGGAGGAGTTCACTGTGGCGCGGCTGTACATCAGTAAGATCAAGTCGGAGGTGAAGTCGATGGTGAAGCGCTGCAGACAGCTGGAGAACATGCAGCTGGAGTGTCATCGCAAGATGGAGGAAACCAGCCGAGAGCTGTCCTCCTGCCAGCTGCTCATCTCTCAGGTGTGTGTGTGTGTGTGTGCAAATGAATCTGACATCTACTTTAAAACATTCTTAACAGTGCTAGCGGCTCCATCATGAATCTGTCTGATGCTAGCGAGCTAGCGCATGAAGTGAGGTTCACGCGGACCAGATCTACAGGTGGAGTGATGCTGTGTTCTGTGTGTGTGTGTGTGTGTGTGTGTGTGTGTGCGAGCAGCACGAGGCAAAGATCCGCTCTCTCACAGAATACATGCAGAACGTGGAGCATAGAAAGCGCCAGCTGGAGGATAGTTATGACGCTCTCAGTGAAGAATTCTTCATGCTGCAGAACTCAGGTGAGAGTTACACACCTTATATTAGAGAGGGCAGGAGTTATATGAAGCCCAGTCATAACACTTATTCAATATGAGTCTTTTAAAATGATGTTGATGATTATTATTATGAGAGAACTTTTTCCTGTAGTGGATCTCCAAACACACCATAGACTTCCAAACATCCAAAGAACCACAGTTTAGATGCATTCTGGTTCTTGAGAAACTCTAGATGTTGTTATGTGCCTTACATGACGAATTTTATTGACATACTGCGCCTTTAAGACTTCCTCTACATTCAGAATTGCTCCAGTTTCGAGCTATATTCAAACTCAGAAGTGTGTGAAGTATCTCTGTATCTCTTCTAAATGATTGGTCTTCACCAAAACCCCTCTAGAACGTCAGATTTCAGATTGAGGTTGAGTTCTAGTCCTGTTATATTCATGATTATGCATATGTGTTTATATCAGAGAGTCACATGGCAGAAGTGGATGGAGGAGAGAAGGCTGACAGAGAGACTGATGGGAAAGTGAGTAGAACAAACATGGATCTAGTGTTTAATACATAAACAGTCCTGCATACACTATGGGTTCATCTCAAGCACAGAGAAGTCACTAATGGTCAGTAATGCAGACATTAGGTCAGATGTGACGAGGTTATGATGATCAGGTGTTTATTTGCGTGTGTTTGTGTAGAAGGCCGCTCGTCCAGCTCTACACGCAGAGTCTCGTCAGACGCAGCTCAGCCGCCTGCGGGATGAAATCAACGAGAAGCAGCGCCTCATTGACGAGCTTACTGAGTCAGTCTTCCTGTGTAGATGAACGTCTCAGCCTTTAAGCATAGTCAGGAGCTGCTAACGCTGTCCCATGTGTCTTGCAGTAAGAACCAGGCTCTGGAGCTGGAGCTGGCTCACGTGCGGTCCAGTCTCAGTCACCTGAAGCGGCAGGACGACACCAAGAGCGCCTGCCTGGAGCAGCTGTCGTACGTTTCCTTCCACTGAGAGTGTAGAGAGGCTATAGTGTGTGTAGTGTGTGCTAACAAAGGTTTCTCATCAGGTTTCAGCAGGAGAGGAACGAGCAGTCCAAACAGGATCTCAAGCGTCTGGAGGACACTGTTGTGAGTGTCTCTTCCTCTTCAGTCAGTCTCTGCACCATGTGATGATGTCATTTCAGAGCGGATAATATATGTGTGCTGAACTCCACTGTAAACCTATTTATCAACGTAATACTTTTCTGTGTAGGCATTTATAAAAAAATGGATGTAAAATGATGTAAATCATGGCACTACATAATCCAAACGGAAAGATGAAATAACTCTATTTAAGACTTCCTAAGTATCCAAGTATGGTGTCACATACTCAGAAGTTGCTGTGCATTTATCCCAAAACACACACACACACACACACACACCTGGAGCAGTGGTCAGCCATATTGCTGTGGCACCTGGAGGTTCAAGGGTCTCACCTCAGTCTTGGTGTTGAGGGATAAAGACAGCACTGTACTTTCACTCCCCACAGTGACGATTCCTGCCTCACCTGAGACTCAAACACACAACCTTTGGGTTACAAGTCCGACTCTCTAACCATTAAGCCATGGCAAGTTACAAAAGTGATTTAGTCTGGAGCAGTGAGAGATTTTCTCTCTTTTGTTGTTTGATAAACATGAATGACTGCGGTCACTTTAAAAGCTGCCCAGATTTAACATACTGCTGAATGTTTTCTGTTTTTACGAGAATACTTGTGAAGACGGTTGTTTTGACTCATACAAGTGTGTGCATTTAACGGTTGAAGTGGAAAAGTATCTCTCCTGTGCATGCGCCTCTCTGACAGCTTGCACATATTGCCAAACGAGATCTCATTCGCTGCTGACTGCATTTCAGTGGCTTAAAATCACTTGTTTTTAAACAGCAATGCTAAAACATGCGTGCAAAAGACACGTTTTTGTGACCACATACCACAGCAACGTCACATGAATGTGTAACCGTGATAGAGACCGTAGTCCAACATCTCTACCGGTTAATCGTGTCTAATAACTGTCTTCGAAAGGTTTTTTATGGATGTCTTTAAAGAACAACTCAATTCAATGCCGTAACCCAGAAATAGAGTAACCTAGTTCACATACGTGCTGCAGTTTTCAGAATATGTTTTCATTGATGGGGTCTTATGTAGCTGTTTCTCTCCGTCTCAGGCCCGTGAACTCCAGACCCTCCACAACCTGCGCAAGCTGTTCGTTCAAGACCTCACGACTCGGGTTAAAAAAGTGAGTTCACACGTGAACATGGAGATCTGGCTTCACAAATATTCAGCTGCGGTGTGTCTTTCTGACGTGTTCTCCTCACACAGAGTACAGAAACTGGACCTGATGATAGTGGGGGGTCTAACACTCAGAAACAGAAGATTTCCTTTCTTGAGAACAACCTGGATCAGCTTACAAAGGTTCATAAACAGGTGAGGATGTGTATACGGTGCTGTAAACTCTGTCTTAACTTAATTAAATGTGACAGAATGGATTTACCTTTTTATCTGCTGAGCAGAGTATTTATATTAACAAACAGCTTAGCCTTTTGCAGATGAGATTCAGGCATTAGAGTGGTATTTCCAGTCTTTTATTCTTTATCTTGCTCCAATACTCTTAAGAAACCAAAAGATTCATATCAAGAAAGAAATTTTGTTTGAAAAAAGCACATCATTAGCTCCAATGAAAGAGCATATGGAAACATATGGATAGAAGCAGTCTTATTATGATTGACAATGATAATGCTAATGCTAATGACGAATGTTTGCGCAGCTGGTACGTGATAATGCAGATCTGCGGTGTGAGCTTCCGAAGCTGGAGAAGCGTCTTCGTTCTACGGCTGAGCGTGTTCGGGCGCTGGAGACAGCACTGAAGGACGCTAAACAGGGCGCTATGAACGACCGCCGGCGCTACCAGCAGGAAGTGGAGCGCATCCGTGACGCCATGCGCCTGCGCGGTCCTCCGCGCCGATCCAACGCCGCTCTGATCGGTACACCGCCTCTCCCCAGATTCAGTCACGAGCGCATGTTCTGTTCGTGTCACACCTTACCATAACAGCGCTGTACATTCATATATAATTCATAAGTCATATTTATTTTTATGGCATTTTCTACAATATTGCTCCAAAAACGCTTTAGAGTAATGACATCAGTTTTGCAAAATTCGAAATGAATTCAGTTATAATTACTTCAGTTTCTACTATAAAGCAGCTCTACAGAAGAAAATGTGGTCATTATTCTGCTCAATTGAATTCACGTATTCGGTGATCTTGTTTCATAGACTCAAGTACAGGTAAATCAATACAGTTTACTGAAGATGACTTTGTCTTTTAAGCCACCACTGAACAAAAACTCCACAAGGAAGTAGCAGACAACACAGATGATAATAATGTGTTGTGTGTAACCGCTGACAGCTAAACCAGTGAGAGCCGGACACCATGTGTCAGCCTCGTCTCCCAGCAGCTTCTGCTACACCTCCACGCGTGCGACCAAACCTGCCACGTCCTACAGCAACGCTCTCTTCCAGCAAGAGGAACAGGCTGCGCTTCAGAAGACCAACACGTGAGTGTCTGTCCTCCCTGTCCACTTCCTGTCTGCTTCTTGTCTCCTCTCACCTGTGTTTGTTTGTTGTAGTGTCGGATACAGCACTGTGAGATCCACAGACGTACTGAGCTCCTGTCCGCTCGACGTGGAGAACGGTAAGTGTGTGTGTGTGTGTGTGTGTGTGTGAGAGCTTTCACTGCACTAAAACCAGTAGTCCACTGTTGCTGGATCTGAGCTTCAGATGTAACTGATCACGTTACTACACAAACAGCCCACACACAGTCACGATGCATTCAGGTATTTATGACTAACCTAGTTTAACACCCAGAGTCATTTGATTCAGTCCTTACACACTGTCCACAACACTGTGTCTTTGATATAACAAAGTTTAGATAACTTCTACATATCAATTTGGTAGTTTTGAAGCATGCTGGACCTCATTTCTGCAGGACAGTGGCTCTCAGGACCAGAGATGAGGAACTTCTAGAAGGAGGGATCTAGTTCTGTTTTGTGTCAGTTTGCTTTATCTTGTATTTCTCTTTTTTTCTTGAAAGTTTATCTTGTTATTGTAAAATCTTTTTTTGGTATAGATGTACCTTGTCTTTGGGCCTCTGACGTTCAGGAGCAGCAGGTTTAAAGAGCTGATGCAGAGCCATTATTTCAGTCCCAGAACCAGCTTGTCTTAACCATTTTATTTTTTCAACACCAAAGTAAGCTATTGTCTGTGAATGTGCGAGACTTCCAGTCCAGTAGCTACTATAGGTAAATAACCGGAAGAAAACAAAGTGTAGGAAATGGTAAAACTATTTGTGAGACAAATAAATAACATGACAAGAGATACCAGCAGTTTAGAGTAAAGCAATGAGCTCCAAGGAGCCGCGTTTTACAGTGAATTTATAACAGCTAGGGGGCGCTGTTAGGCACGACGCCAAGTGGAGTAAACCACGACTTCACAGGGCTTATTGCTTTTATAAAACACTTATTCCATATGGATAGAAAGGTTTCACAGAATAAACCAGAGCAAAAAGTGTAATGATATTAATAAAAACAGTATTCTTCCACCAGATAATGTAGTTCCTCAGAAACAGTTGAGGTTGCAACAAAGTGGTTGCCGAGCAACACACAGAAGTAAACAAAGCTGTTTGTTTGAAGAGTAATTTACAAACAGCTTGGAAGATGGCTCAACCAATCAGAATCAAGGACCAGTTTTATGAACAGACAGTTTTTGTGTATAGTTCAATCGAAACCCTCACATTTCATATTTACATTTCATATGGCCACACACACACACACACACACACACACACACACACATCCACTCTTAGGTTAAAAAATCAGGAGAATACAGTATGTGTTTGCTTGCATCAGTAGAAACCTTTCGTTCTCTTCCTTTATGCTTTTCAGGAAACAGTACAGATATTAATGATAACAGGTAAGTGAACTCAGTATGTATTGTGACAATGTGTAGTGACTGGTTTTAGGTTTTATGCTGAATTGCAAGTTGTTGAAGTCTTTTTTATTTATTTTTTATTTAAGTACCCATCATCTTGCGTTTCCGTGCATGTAACTGCATCGAGTGTTTACTGTCACTGCTTCTGTTTCAGGAGCGATGTTCACTGTGGCAGCATGGTGGACGATGCTTCACAAATCTACATCATGCAACAGCAGACTGCAGCCAGTTAATCGTTTAATGTAAGCCAGCACATACACACATAATGAGCTAAGAAGCTACTGTTTTCATCAGTGTGCTCTGCAGATTCTTATTTTATGCCGTTTTTCCAGATATTCCAGTTGTGTGCATGCAGCCGTCCAGCCCTCGCCATCTTCGTAGAGCTCCAGAACTTTCATTCCTAGATGTCTTGGCTTTGTACCGTCTTATATTGTATGGGATATATCAATCATGCAGCGTCGAACCATGTTTCCTGTTTCATGTATCTCACTGTTGCATGTTTGTCTGTTTAGTACGAAAACAGCTCATAGGTTGTAAATGAACCCTCATGTACAGTAGTTATTTGCATATTCACATCTATATTACTTGCATTATAATACAGGAGAGAACTAGAAAAAACTTCCCTTTAGTCTTGCTGAGCCTTAAAGACAGTTAACTATTGTGAATGTGTATGCGCAAATACACACTCCTAGATATAACAGTGTGTGTCATCATGTAGATTTTGATACATATTATATTCAAGTACTGACTACCTCCAATAGTGAACAAAAAAAGAAAACCATTTTCAATAATATTTTATTTGCATTGTATTTGTTTTGGCATCAGAGACGATTGGGATGAAAAACTGCTGTAGTTCTAGAACGCCCCGAATGCTTTGGGTATTCTGCCAAAGGCTCTGACCAATCACAGCTCTGATTTCTCTCACAAAATCCTGATCAGCCAGTCAGGAGGACAGAATGAAGAGCTGTGTGATGTTGGTCTGTCTGATGAATGTGTGACTGTTCTTTCAGAAGACTTTAGACAGATTCGCTTCACTTGTATATTTAGCAAGACAATAATTGACTGAGGCCATCAGAACTGTATTATGATGGTTTAATCATAGATTTAGTTAGTGCTGAAATGTTTGCTTCTCACACTTCCCTGATTCAAATCGTCACCACTAGAAGAGAAAATCTCACTACACAAATTTCAGAAACAGATAAAGAGCAATTTGTCTAATATGTCAGCTGATTTACTCAAGATGTCTTTATTGAAAATTATTGTATGTAACACATGTACAGTGTGCGAGTTTGCTGGAAACCAATCCGAGAAATAAATGTAATTCAAAGAAAACTGTGATTCTTTGTGTGTGTTAAACTTGTCTCTTTAAACTAATTGACTTACCCAACTTTAGCTTGATGCCACACATAGATATATTCACATTCAGGAGTTAGTTGAACAAGCTGTGAGTTTCAGAGTTTAGAGTTTAACTTCGAGGTTTGACCCTCGAAGTTATTTGAAGTATTTTTTGAATCTGATATGCAATAATCAGTCCTGCCAGAATTTTGTGTTTCTGTGTTTGCATAATTTAATAAATGCAAATGTTTACGCATCTGTTTCCAAGATCTTCAGTCACTTGGTCTCAGCGGCTCTTCAGGTCCACCTGAGTCTCCACCTGCACAACCTCTGTCAGTCGTGCTCCATGCTGTTTTACTTTAAGGAAGTGCCATATATCAAGTAAATGAAGTACAAGGAGAGGTGTGTGTTAGCAGAAGCATGGGGCTAGCTTTAGCTCTTTGAGTGACCTATTTTGAAGAACAGGTCTGTTCAATATACTCAATGTAAGGCCATTTGTCTCAGTTGTTTATTGGGCTTTATGATTTAATGGACTTCATTAGGAGTTTTTTTCTAGAATATAGCAGATATAGAATAGAAGAAGATAACCTTTTTATGGGAATGGGATTTACAGCATAACCTGACTTTGGACTGTTTTTACTATTGGGTAAAATGTATGCTTTTGTGAAGCATAAATGGTACAAACTTAATGGGACCACTATTAGATGTTCTCAGGCCTGTCTACCTTCCGAGGGCAAGTCAAGTCAAGTCACCTTTATTTATATAGCGCTTTACAGTTTTTCTTAGTCGCTTTGGTACATTTGTCGAATCAAACTCACAATTTGCAAAACAGTAAGTGCATTTCTCAAAACAACTCGTACAAATAGCAAAACACCATTGATTACCTGCAAAAGCCAGTCTCTTGCTCAAAATCCTTAGTTCATCTCTCAAAAATAAATATCTGTGTCAATGAACATGTCAGTGCCATCAGAATGACAAGTCCTTGTGTCATAGTTTACGGATAAGACAGTCAAATTGCTTAGTCATGTTGTCAATAGAACAGTGTACTCTGGAGCGATGTTCTGATGTAGACTATGGCAACATTTTGGATGACAGTTACTGTATTGAACAGTATGCAATATGCTTATGTATGCCATATATCCATTTCAAAAGTAGAAATTTACACATTACTGTATGTGGGATATTGATTGAAAGAGACTGGATAGAATTCCCAGTTACACTTTTACTAGTGGTCTGGCCAAAAAAAAAAAAAAAAACCTTTACAATGTCATGTGATATAGAAAAGGAAAAAGAAATATGGGCACAAAGATGAAAATATGTCCATTTTCAGAATGTGTAACTCTTGTGTTGTCCTCTGTCTATACAGTATAAGCTTTCCAACTGAAGATTCATGAGATGAACCTTTGAGCTATTTCAGAGAAATGGTTTATCATTGGTTTATCATCTACATTATCCTCATTAGTAAATATTCACTTGCACAATTCATGCCAAATTGACAAAAAGTCTAATAATAATGTGTAAAAAAAAAAAAAAAAAAGAAAAAGTGTGCTTGGCAGTTTATGACAACTAGATTAACCATTTTGCATTTAATGACTTATACGATGAACTAAAGACCCGATGTTTTGGGGGGTAAGACTATTGCATAGAAAACTATATAATACATTTTGAGCAACATGACATTACTAACTGATAATGTAGGAAACAACAGAGAATTGTACATAATCATTTGCATGGATGTACCAAAGCATTTGCAACTTGTTCAAAGAAATGAGAAACTGCTTTTTTGATGTGCACAAGTGACACAATGATGTGAGAATTGAACAGGTAGTTTTGAGAATTTCAATTCTGATCTGAGAAATGTACTAAAGTGACTGAGAAAAACTGTAAACAAAATACATTGCGTCAAAGCAACTGAACAACATTCATTAGGAAAACAGTGTCAATAATGTAAAATGATAGTTAAAGGCAGTTCATCATTGGATTCAGTTATGTCATCTCTGTTCAGTTAAATAGTGTCTGTGCATTTATTTGCGATCAAGTCAGCGATATCGCTGTAGAAGTGACCCCAACTAAGCAAGCCAGAGGCGACAGCGGCAAGGAACCGAAACTCCATCGGTGACAGAATGGAGAAAAAAACCTTGGGAGAAACCAGGCTCAGTTGGGGGGCCAGTTCTCCTCTGACCAGACGAAACCAGTAGTTCAATTCCAGACTGCAACAAAGTCAGATTGTGCAGAAGAATCATCTGTTTCCTGTGGTCTTGTCCTGGTGCTCCTCTGAAACAAGGTCTTTACAGGGGATCTGTATCTGGGGCTCTAGTTGTCCTGGTCTCCGCTGTCTTTCAGGGATGTAGAGGTCCTTTCTAGGTGCTGATCCACCATCTGGTCTGGATACGTACTGGATCCGGGTGACTGCAGTGACCCTCTGATCTGGACACAGACTGGATCTGGTGGCTACGGTGACCTCGGAACAAGAGAGAAACAGACAAATATTAGCGTAGATGCCATTCTTCTAATGATGTAGCAAGTACATCGGGTGTTATGGGAAGTGTTCCCGGTTCCGGTTTACCTAATTAATGCAGCTGAAAAATCCTTTAACGGATTTGGATAATAAAAGCATATTAGTATGTTATGTGTATGCCAGGTTAAAGAGATGGGTCTTTAATCTAGATTTAAACTGCAAGAGTGTGTCTGCCTCCCGAACAATGTTAGGTAGGTTATTCCAGAGTTTAGGCGCCAAATAGGAAAAGGATCTGCCGCCCGCAGTTGATTTTGATATTCTAGGTATTATAAAATTGCCTGAGTTTTGAGAACGTAGCGGACGTAGAGGATTATAATGTAAAAGGAGCTCATTCAAATACTAAGTTGCAAAATCATTCAGGGCTTTATAAGTAATAAGCAATATTTAAAAATCTGTACAATGTTTGATAGGGAGCCAGAGCAGTGTTGATAGGACCGGGCTACTATGGTCATACTTCCTGGTTCTAGTAAGAACTCTAGCTACTGCATTTTGGACTAGCTGTAGTTTGTTTACTAAGCGTGCAGAGATTGCAAAGAGATTGAGTGGGAGTGGGGGGGATTTACCCATGCTTACAAATAGTATAACGTGTTTATCCTCCCTCAATGTACAGTATCTGTCTCCTTATTGAATGCATTGGTAAAGTGTCACAATTAGGTGCGGCGATTCTACTTTTGCCCACCCAGGGATGACAATTAATGTCATGATGGATATTCATGTCACTTTTTCTTATAATATACAATAATGCTAAGGTCTCTGGAAGAGGTTTGAATAAGTGATTGTGGCGACGGGGGCGTGGTTTTGCGGAGTCTGTAGTGGGAGAGAGAGGACGGAGCAGAGCGGAGCGTAAGTAGGTCAAGTGCAAATGATGAACACGTGTCTGATTTCAGTAATTGGCGTGGAGAGACTGGATTTAAGGCGGGGCGCGACAGAGAGAGCGACGAGCTGGGACCTCGTTGTGTGCTGCTGGGAGCGGAGAAAATTCACCAAAGAGAATTCTGAGTTAGTGTTTGTTGTTGCTGTGCATGTGCACGGTGAACGAGCTTAGTGCGCCTCTTTTATTTATTACTAAAAAACGTGAAAAAACGAGAGTCCCAGCGCAAGCCGACCCCTGTCTTCTTCCTTCCTTGTCAATATTGAACTGAACCTCATCACACTGGTGCCGAAGCCCGGGAAGGAAGAAGATCGCCGCCGCCATGCAGTCCCCGCCAGGTACACCATTTGCGGACATCATCCAGTCACTCGACGGTCTTCACCAAGAGCAACACCAACATCTGCTGACGATCAAGGAGGAGCAAGATAAACGCTTCGAGGCGCTCCTCCGAGCCCAGCATGAAGACCGTGAGCTGTTCCGGAGCTGGGTAGACCGGGAGGTTCGGGCCATCCCCTCATCTAAGGACAGTACATCTCCTCTGCCGCTCAACCAGATGGGACCTCATGATGATCCGGAGGCCTTCCTGGATTTATTTGAGAAATCGGCAGAGGCTCGGGGATGGCCCACCGGGGACTGGCCAATGCGGCTTATCCCCCTGCTGTCAGGAGAAGCGCAGGTAGCCGCCCACCAACTGCCAATCCAAAACCTCCTGGTCTACCAGGACCTCAAGCGTGCCATCCTCCAGCGGGTCGGGCGGACCCCGGAGCAACATCGCCAACGGTTCAGGACCCTGACCCTGGAAGAGTCCGGCCGACCCTTCGTGATGGCACAGCAGCTCCGGGACTCCTGCTGCAAATGGTTGATGGCCGACAGTAGCGACGTTGAGGATGTGATCGATCGTGTAGTACTGGAGCAGTTCGTGGCCAGGCTGCCAAGGAAGACTGTGCAGTGGGTCCAGTGCCACCGCCTGACGTCGCTGAACAAGGCTATCCAGCTGGCGGGGGACCAGATGGTGGCGTGCCCAGGGGTCGGCGACCCTTTACCATCTGCATCTCTCTCTCTCTCTCTCCCCCTCTCTCTCTCCAAACCTGTTCCCCTTCCTAGGTCCCGTGGAGGGCTCCCGTCGAAGCCAGCGCCCAGGTGGAGAACAGGTTACTCGGCGGAGCCAACAGCTGCACCCAGGGTTCCTCCCAGGGGAGGGAGTTCAACGCGCCACAGGCTGCCCTCGATCAAGCTGGCCTATACCAAATACCAGTGAGTATCAAGGGGGGTACATATCAGGCTCTGGTGGACTCAGGATGTAACCAATCCTCCATCCATCAAAGTCTGATTCAACCTAGGGCATTGGATAATAGCCGCATGGTTAAGGTTCGGTGTGTGCACGGGGAAGTGGTGAATTATCATATTTTGCCTGTGGATATTCAATTCAGGGGAGAAAAGCTCTATAATAGAGGTGGAAGTTAATCCGCACCTCTGGCATCCGATCATTTTGGGTACTAATTGGCCCTCATTCAATAAATTATTGGGATATTTATGTTCGGATGCCTCTTGGGGGAAAAGACAGAAGGGTAGAGTAGTGGTTGCACAGTTGGGAGAAGCTGAACCGGAATCTCCGGAGCCTGTTTCAGGGGAACCGAGTGCTCTGGAGCGAAACATCCTCCCTGAGCATGATGAGGGCTGTGGCTGAAACATGAGCCAAATTCATCAGTAAGGCAACAGGAAGTCATAAAACATTCTGTGCCACAAGTCCCAAGCAAGATGACCAACCAACCCTTTCACTGAACAGCTTTCAACATTAACACCACTAGAACAATTATTGACAATTTCAATTCAGAGAAGAGATTGTCAAATTTATAATATTAAAATATTCTAAATATTATATAATTAAAATATTCTTGTTATAGGAATCATGTCCAAAATTATACCCTGCAAGAGCGGGAAAATTCGGACCACATGCTTGATAAGATAACATGATTTATGATACCCCCGAGCCAAGACAATATCTGATTGGTCAAGACAACATTTGAGGTGTGGCCAGTTTAAATACTTAGGACACCATAAAATCTTGCTTTTAGTTTTTAGCTATGCGTTTAGCTTCTGCTATTAGTCATGACTGCTTTTAGTTAGCTTTTAGCTTTGCTTCTTAGCTTTAGCTTTTAGCCATACTTTTAGTCATCACTGTTCTTTGAGCGCGGTTCCAGCGTGTTTCGGCCTGCCTGCTGCTACTTAGCCACGATGAGAAGAAACACCACCTAGTCTCGTCAAACTTTACTTCTTTTCCGTTTGAGAGTTTCGTGTTCTGAGTTAAGCTTTGTAACGCCGTGTCGGACCTCGACTGCCCGTTCAACTTCAACCAGCCCACACAACTCTGCATCTACAGCCACACCCAACCACGGGCTTCCCAAGACGTCACTTCAACGACTACTGAACTTCCAGCCAATCAACGACATCTGGAAAAACCCCCTTTCAACGACAACTTAACACAGGAGACGCAAGTACTACCTCCAGACATTTGTACTGGTGTATCTAATATAATTCTAACCTCATTGAGGAACTCAATGCGAGGGTTAATTAAGTGATTGATGGTTGTTCATGTCTATGCAATTTAACTTATTGCTGTAAACTTGGGATTTCACATTTTCATTCTCTTAAACTCATCCTTCCCTAACTTTCGACCTTTCTGCAACTTGTGTGAATGTATGAGTGCGTGCGTTTATGTGCTAGATTAGTTTATATGTCTTAGATTTATCTAATAAAGCCTTATTCATATTGAAAAGAGAAGTATCTTGTGTTTTGTGCTTACAAGTTAATGTCTTAAACTGCCGATCTTGTTACTGTGCTAATTGATAGTGTTTTCACTATACTTTGGATATTAATATCCAGCGCAGATTTGATGTTAAACGGCTCGTTCAGTGAATCGCAGGGCGTCTCAGTGATCAGCCGTGAAACAGTGATTCTGTTCAAATTCCTTTTAAAATCTTAAATGATTCCCTTTGAGCTAAATTGACCTGTTTGCCTTACATCAGGTTTGTTCTATCGATGGTCAGCTTCTTCGTCCTGATCATCCGCTCTCCTATCCTTATTTTTCAATTTTAAAAGATAAGTTGTATCGAGTGACCCAAGACGCCCAGACAAAGCAAGATACAACCCAGTTACTGATACCTAGAAGCCATCGGGAAATGCTTTTCCAGGCGGCTCATTGTAATCCAATGGCCGGGCATTTAGGACAAACGTCTACACTAAACCATCTCATGGCCCGGTTCTTTTGGCCGGGCATTCACGAGAATGTGCGCAGGTGGTGCATTAGTTCTGGTGGACTATGCAATGCGATATCCTGAAGCAGTGCCTCTCCGCACTATTTCTGCTAAAAGTGTGGCAAGCGCACTGTTTCAATTAATCTCCCGGGTGGGGATTCCGAAAGAAATCCTCACCGATCAGGGCACGGCGTTTATGTCACGTACTATTTGCGAGCTTTACGAGTTGGTGCGCATTAAATCGATTCAAACAAGTGTCTATCACCCACAGACAGATGTGCTGGTCGAACGGTTTAACCGCACGTTAAAATCCATGATTCGTAAGTTCGTACATGAGGACGCCAAAAATTGGGATAAGTGGTTAGAACCCCTCTTGTTCACTGTAGGAGAGGTCCCGCAAGCCTCCACGGGGTTTTCCCCCTTCAAGCTTCTCTATGGACGTCAGCCCCGTGGGGTGTTAGACGTCCTTAGAGATACTTGGGAGGACAGACCTTCTAATAGCAAAAATGAAATTCAATATGTCATGGACCTGAGAACAAAACTTCACACTTTGGGACGGCTTTCAATGGAGAATTTGTTACAGGCACAAGACAAACAAAGTCGGTTGTACAACAGGGGGGCTAGGCTACGTCAATTTGCACCGGGAGATAAAGTGCTTGTATTACTCCCTACTTCTAGTTCAAAATTACTCGCGAAGTGGCAAGGACCCTTCGAGGTCACACGGCGAGTTAGTGATCTCAACTATGAGGTAGCTCGAATGGATAGGGGCAGAGCACATCAAATATATCACCTCAACCTGCTAAAAAAATGGTCTGAGGCACAATCAGTGATGCTGGCGACGGTAGTGAGTGGGGCGTTGGCGTTGAAAACGTGGCTGGAACTGCACTGAATTGAAAGCAAATCTGCAAAGGCTATTATTTGCTTGCGATGGAGATCCTTATTAGATGAACACCGCGTGTGCTGTCTACTGTTTAACAGGTAATAACTTGGGCTACACTCGATTACAGTACACGATACCACTGTGACATTAGTTTGTTGTACGTGTGTGGCTTATAACAGAGGGGAGTCAAGTTGAATGCAGCTTCCAAAAGACAAAAAATAGCCGATTAAGATTTTATTAATTTTAATACAATCATACCGGTGCGAATACGTTCAGCAAGTCAGCTGCTAAATTCAGATCTGTGATTGTTTGCTGGTGCTGAGGCAAAGATAGATGCGTTTTTACAGCACTGCACATTATAACAAATCACACATGATTCTGTTGAGCTTATTAAAGCATTGGCCAATCAGAGGTGTTCCGATGAGTCATCGCTAAAATGCCGGTGCTTCCTTCACTCGCTCACTGACTGAATACCTCTTTCTGGCGAATTCTCTCGTCAGAAACAACAAAGTGCAGATGTGTGTACGAATCTTTAATTAAGATATTGATTTCACAGTGTTAACAGTTTCAGTGATTTAATGGGAGTTTCTGAGAGTGTTTGAAATCTAGACTGTTAGTGAAAATGATCTTTAATAATGTAAATGTTATTTGCTCTCTTTCAGAATAATGAAAGATTAGTAGCAATATTTATATCACATTAACTTTTAATGTTAAATTCACATTTAATATAAAGTCAGTCGTATTAAAAATATGTTATGGCATGACACCTATATCTGTTACTTAAGTAAACAGACAGGGTTTTATAATAAATTACATAAATTGGAGTAAAGGCTGATGAAATATATACCTTTATACACACACACATACATTACATACATTTTATCTATATATCTAAATAAAAATAGGCTCAGTATATATGACCCAAAGTAACTAGTAACTAACTACTTGAGTAGATTTTTTATCCGATACTCTTTTACTCTTACTCAAGTAACTATTCAAGACTAGTACTTTTACTTTTACTTGAGTAAATATTTCTAGAAGTACTTTTACTTGAGTACAGTTTTTGGGTACTCTACCCATCTCTGGTGCACGGTGAACGAGCTTAGTGCGCACCTTTTATTTATTGCTAAAAAACGTGAATAAACGAGGGTCCCAGCGCAAGCCGACCCCTGTCTTCTTCCTTCCTTGTCAATATTGAACTGAACCTCATCACAGTGATATTTACCTTCTCTGTGGTTGAGAGCAGTCCAGTTGCGGTGACTTTTTCCAGCACTAGTGTTGGTAACAATACTGTGGGGCCAGGAAGCCTTGAACACAAAACACTGAGAGATACTGATCTCCTGGAGCACCAAAAGAGCTTACTCCAGAAATATCTCTAAATTACAACCTATGTTCACCAATTCAAATGCAGATAAGTTCATTTATACATTATAGACCGTAAGGTTAAACTATTGTAATGCATTATTGTGTGGTTGTCCTGCAGGTTTATTAAACAAACTCATGGTGCTCCAAAACACAGCTGTTAAGAGTTCTAAGAGAAAAAACATGTATGATCATATTTAACCAGTTTTGTCAACTTTGTAAGAATAATTGTTTCTATGATTATATTTGTCTGTGTCATCCTTATCCTAATGTTACCACAGTCAACCTGATCTGGACTGTATTAGAGGGTGACACGGGAGTAGATCTTCAAATCTTTCCCGTTCCAATCCCACAAAAAAAGTGGGGGAAAATCCTGTCCCGTTCCCATCCCAGAAGAATGACTCCCATTCCCTCCCACTCCAGTTTTTTTTTTTTTGCCAGAATCTGTGAATTACAGTTAAAATACAGTAAAGATCACTGCATGCCCAGATTGCCCATCTTAGTTGAATAAAAATCCAAAATGGATTTTTTTGTTGTTGTTACTTTATTGAACTAAAGCCAAAGCTGGCTGTCTGGTGCAGTCTCAACAACCTGGAGCTTAACACGCTCAAAACAGTGGAGATGATTGTGGACTTCAGGAGAAACCCCCCTGCACTCCCCCCACTCACCATCATGAACAGCACTGTGACTGCAGTGGAGTCATTCAGGTTCCTGGGCACCACTATCTCTCAGGACCTGAAGTGGGACATTCACATTGACTCCATTGTGAAAAAGGCCCAGCAGAGGTTGTACTTCCTTCGCCAGCTGAGGAAGTTTAACGACCAGACACAGGAACAGTTTCTTTCCCCAAGCAATCCATCTCATGAACAATTGATAAAAACTGTGGAACACACTACACTTTATATTTATATACACATACACTTATTTATCTAACACACATACTTAGTGTACACTTAAATTTTTGCACAAAATAAACCCTTTACATACATAACTGCCTATTGTAATATACCTGCACATTAAATAGTCAATTTGTATATTTTCATTCCTTACCTACCTATTTGAATTTTTTATTCTTTTATTATGTGTTTTTTTTGTTCTGTCGCTGTCATTCTGTTGCACTGTGGAGCTTCTGTCACAAAAACAAATTCCTTGTATGCGTGTACATACCTGGCAATAAAATTCTGATTCTTATTCCAAAGTTTAAACTTCATTAAATGTCATGTAAATCATCCATGTAAACACACACACAGGCATGCACAAACACACGCACACATTATATAACCAAGTTTTCACTGATTTTCCATTAAGATGGAGGCGCACTGTTGCTATGCAAGAACAAGAGAGTGTCCAAAGATTCCGAACTGAGGCTGGTGCGCCTCTCCTCAATCAATCTTCCAGCAACACTAAAGCTCCTCTCTTACGGTGTACTTGATGCTGGGATTCCCAGCAGCTTCCTGGAAACTGGCACCAGCCCACCTGACATCTCCTGCCAGAAGTTGAGAAGGGACAGGCTGCGGATGGTCATCTTTGTAGGCTCATTCATATATTTCAGCACCAATTCGTGGGTCAATGACTAGTTAGTGTTACCATGTTATCAGGAAACATGGTGTTAGCTTTCACTATTATGCTGATGATACTCAGCTCTATATTTCTTCGCAGCCCGGTGAAACACACCAATTTGAAAAACTAATGGATTGCATAGTCGATATAAAAAACTGGATGACGAGTAATTTCTTACTGCTAAATTCTGAAAAAACATAGGTGTTAATTATAGGACCTAAAAACTCTGCTTGTAATAACCTGGAACACTGTCTAAGACTTGATGGTTGCTCTGTCAATTCTTCATCATCAGTTAGGAACCTAGGTGTGCTACTTGATCGCAATCTTTCCTTAGAAAGCCACGTTTCTAGCATTTGTAAAACTGCATTTTTCCATCTCAAAAATATATCTAAATTACGGCCTATGCTCTCAATGTCAAATGCAGAAATGTTAATCCATGCATTTATGACCTCAAGGTTAGATTATTGTAATGCTTTATTGGGTGGTTGTTCTGCACGCTTAGTAAACAAACTACAGCTAGTCCAAAATGCAGCAGCAAGAGTTCTTACTGGAACCAGGAAGTATGACCATATTAGCCCGGTCCTGTCAACACTGCACTGGCTCCCTATCAAGCATCGCATAGATTTTAAAATATTGCTTATTACTTATGAAGCCCTGAATAGTTTAGCACCTCAGTATTTGAATGAGCTCCTTTTACATTATAATCCTCTACGTCTGCTGCGTTCTCAAAACTCAGGCAATTTGATAATACCTAGAATATCAAAATCAACTGCAGGCGGCAGATCCTTTTCCTATTTGGCGCCCAAACTCTGGAATAACCTAACCCTAACATTGTTCGGGAGGCAGACACACTTTTGCAGTTTAAATCTAGATTAAAGACCCATCTCTTTAACCTGGCATACACATAACATACTAATATGCTTTTATTATCCAAATCCGTTAAAGGATTTTTAGGCTGCATTAATTAGGTAAACCGGAACCGGAAACACTTCCCATAACAACCTATGTACTTGCTACATCATTAGAAGAATGGCATCTACGCTAATATTTGTCTGTTTCTCTCTTGTTCCGAGGTCACCGTGGCCACCAGATCCAGTCTGTGTCCAGATCAGAGGGTCACTGCAGTCACCCGGATCCAGTACGTATCCAGACCAGATGGTGGATCAGCACCTAGAAAGGACCTCTACATCCCTGAAAGACAGCGGAGACCAGGACAACTAGAGCCCCAGATACAGATCCCCTGTAAAGACCTTGTCTCAGAGGAGCACCAGGACAAGACCACAGGAAACAGATGATTCTTCTGCACAATTTGACTTTGCTGCAGTCTGGAATTGAACTACTGGTTTCGTCTGGTCAGAGGAGAACTGGCCCCCCAACTGAGCCTGGTTTCTCCCAAGGTTTTTTTCTCCATTCTGTCACCGATGGAGTTTCGGTTCCTTGCCGCTGTCGCCTCTGGCTTGCTTAGTTGGGGACACTTCATCTACAGCGATATCGTTGACTTGATTGCAAATAAATGCACAGACACTATTTAACTGAACAGAGATGACATAACTGAATCCAATGATGAACTGCCTTTAACTATCATTTTTGCATTATTGACACTGTTTTCCTAATGAATGTTGTTCAGTTGCTTTGACGCAATGTATTTTGTTTAAAGCGCTATATAAATAAAGGTGACATTGACATTACCATTTGACCATTTGCTTTTAGTTTACAATCCCATAAAAGTAGGCTCCAAAAATGGCAAAAAACAAAACGAAAATAGAGACCAACATTAAACATCACAAAAAAGCAGTGTAGCCAGGCCTACCTGTTATAGCTCCTCCATAACCTGTTTCTTTACTTTCTCATATTCGTCTTTAACATGGCGAGAAACAGTGCATGCACTCGGTAGCACATCTTCAATCTCAGTGCTGCTTCCATATATAGTATTTTTCCATACCCTCCCTCGTCCCTCAAAAGTAGCTAACGCTCTTAGATCCTGACTGCACATACGAGCCATCATGTCTGTTGTAGCGTATCAGACCCGAACCAGACAAATTAAAGAGTCGATCAGGACTGTGGTTGAAACATGAGCTGAATTCCTCAGAAAGGCAACAGGAGGCTGTAAATCCTTCCTAGTGCCAGAGTCAGAAGCAAGATACCCAACCAACCAACTCTTTCACAGAACAGCTTTCAACATTAACACCACTAGAACAATTATTGACAATTTCAATTCAGAGAAGAGATTGTCAAATTTGGGGCAAGTAATCAAGATGCAATGCCGGACATCACATGTAAACCCATGAGAGTAATACACAAGATACTTGGATTGACTTCCCCCCCACCTAGCAGAACTAGACTGAAATTCCTAAGGGGAACTTTTAACCTCTGGTCCACACAGAACATCTTTATGTCAGAGAATGGCAACATCTTTTCTAGATATAAATGCACCAAAATGAACTCAAAATGACTTATAAATGAATATCAGTCCATTGCTTAACTCTATATTAATTTTTATGTAACCCACACATTTGACTATCATGTTATAATCACTTATTGTGTATGTCTTTTAATAACTATTAGATAGCTTAAGGATTCATAATCATGTTTAGTATGTACTATATGTGTTTGAATCTGTTAGCTTGAAACAGTCCTGACCATCAATTATTTGTCAAATGTATCATATTCTTGTTATAGGAATAATGTACAAAATTATACCCTGCAAGAGCGGGAAAATTCGGACCACATGCTTGATAAGATAACATGATTTATGATACCCCCGAGCCAAGACTATATCTGATTGGTCAAGACAACATTTGAGGTGTGGCCAACAGGCCAGTTTAAATACTCAGGACACCATCAAATCCTGCTTTTAGCTTTTAGTTTTGCTTCTGCTATTAGTCATGCCTGCTTTTAGCTTTGCTTTAGTCATGCTTTTAGTCATCACTGTTAGCGTTCTTTCAGCGCGGTTCCAGCGTGCTTCGGCCTGCACACCTGCTGCTACTTAGCAACGATGAGAAGAAACACCACCTAGTCTCGTCAAACTTTACTTCTGTTCTTTTACTTTAGTTTATTTTCTTTTCCGTTTGAGAGTTTTGTGTTCTGAGTTAAGTTTTGTAACGCCGTCTGACCTCGAGTGCCTGTTCAACTTCAACCAGCCACACAACTCCGCGTCTTCAGCCAACACCCAACCACAGGCTTCCCAAGACGTCACTTCAGCGACTACTGAACTTCCAGCCAATCAGCAACCTCGGGAAACCCCCTTTCAATGACAACAAAGGTAACCCCCTTACACAGGCAATGCAAGTACCTCAAGACATTTGTACTGGTGTATCTAATATAATTCTAACCTCATTGAGGAACTAAATGCGAGGGTTAATTAAGTGATTGATGGCTGTTCATGTCTATGCAATTTCACGTATTGCTGTAAACTTGGGATTCCACATTTTCATTCTCTTAAACTCATCCTTCCCTAACTTTCGACCTTTCTGCAACTTGTGTGAATGTGTGAGTGCGTGCGTTTATTTGTTAGATTAGTTTATATGTCTTAGATTTATCTAATAAAGCCTTATTCATATTGAAAAGAGAAGTATCTTGTGTTTTGTGCTTACAAGTTAATGTCTTAAACTGCCGATCTTGTTACTGTGCTAATTGATAGTGTTTTCACTATACTTTGGATATTAATATCCAGCGCAGATTTGATGTTAAACGGCTCGTTCAGTGAATCGCAGGGCGTCTCAGTGATCAGCCTTGAAACAGTGATTCTGTTCAAATTCCCTTTAAAATCTTAAATGATTCCCTTTGAGCTAAATTGACTTGTTTCCCTTACACTGTGAATCTCGACTTTACAGTCGCTTTGACCTTACACTTCATAAATGAAGAAATCGCCGGTTGCCTTAAGCGGGCTTTGCATATGTGATGCTGAAGGCCACTCGTGCCCATTATGTCGGCATAACGATGCCATTTACGCAAAAGATAGGCTGTAAGCCTACTCACTGTGACAGTCCTGCTCATTCAAAGTTTTTACTTTTCAATCATGGTTTTCATGTAAGAACACAAGGGAATCGACGTTAGCTGGATGGAGGCTTGCCCGCTGTCGGCTGATGGTGTTCCCAGCCAGTGAAAAAATGTATCTCACTTTGGGTGCTGGTTACTGGAACAGCCAAGTATCTTTTGCAAAGCTTGGCCAAACGGGGAAAATTGTTGTGGGCCCACCACTGCAAGGGGTTCTCCATCGTGGGAATATGTGGTGCTAAAAAATATTCCCGTATTTCTTCGGCTGGTGTTGAGTGTCCCATTTTCTTCCCACTGTGATAGTGTGGCCCAAAAAGCTGCTCCAAATCGTGTTCAAGTCTGGCCTTTTTTCCAGTTTCTGGCTCACCCTCAACTGTGTCTTCGCTGTTAACCTGCACCCTGACGTGGGCCTCCTCAACTCCCCGTGTTCGCACGTGTCATTATTTATGATTAAATGAAACGGGACAAAATTAATCTTGATAAACTATATGTCATTATAAAGATCTAAGCCTGTTTGTGTCCGTTGTGGAATAACTCATGCTCAGAAACTGCGTCTTGGTAGTAAAAAAACGGCATGGTTTTGCAGCGTACAGTGTCACAAACAGAATGAGATGATCCACAAAAAAAAAAGACAAAGATAAGCGGAAGATAGTTAATTTGAATTCTGGCGCTTGCATTTCTAGCAATCTCAGGATGTTCTGTAATTGGCATACAAATTTAAATCTTTTTTATTTTATTTATTTTTCTTACTAAAATTATTCTTATTTTATTTTTCTAGTGCTCACATAAATCACTTATATGATTTCTACGTTTCTGTCTAGTGTTTTATAATTGAAAATAATATGCAGTGGTATGTTTAATGAGAAAATTGTTTATAGAACCCTTTAATACAGTTTGGTAAATATTTTCTTATATTTGGCGGGGTGGGGTGTAGACATAGTCTCAGAAATATATTTGCACGAATCTCATTTTTCATGATATCTTATTCAGATTTAAAATAGAATCTAATGAGACATGTGACTTTCAACCCATTACTTTTCTAGAATGCTCCAGGACTGATTTCATGTATTTTTATATCAAATAAAAAAAAACATTCAGTGTGGTAAAAAAAAAAAAAATTCAAGGCACTTCAGTGTCTTTAACTTTTAATATTTTTGAGCATTATCAAATGATGTGTTGATAAAAAGTAAAGCCCAAAGGGTCTTCTTTCCAAAGACACCAAAATAATGTTTGTAACACACTAAAGTAAGGAACTGTAACAATTTTAAGTAAGGTAGAGCACTTTCAGCTGTGAGTCCCATGATGGCGGGTGCTGGCTAACAGGTTAAAGCATCATCTAGGATAAAAAGAAAAAGCTATAAATTCACATCTGCCCGTTATTGATGCGCAGAAGTAATTCAAAATAAAATTCCAATTAACTGCAGTTGAATTAGAGATAAATCATTAATATGTTTAAAAACAATTATGTTTTAATGTTTTTAATAAAAAGACTGAAATCTCATTTCCTGGTAAAATGCAATAAACGCGCATTTACTTTTCAAATATATCTCTTCAGTGAAAATCAACCATGAAAAACATATGCTTCGAGCACCTCTTATAGTGATCATAATATAACATGCAAAGAAAACACTACATGGCATTTCTTAATAAACAGATAACAGAAATTATGCTAGGGCAGTTTCAGTCAGCGGACCCACCTTTTGCTGCAAGCGGCTCTTCCTCATCCCAGATCAGGCTGTACAGGTGACTGTGAGCGGCCTCTCTTTTACCCGCTGGGATGAAATTAAGATGTTTGAACCAAGGTTCGAGCATACACGCCACAGTGGGGATGGATTCTGCAGGATCGTCGGACTCTAGTTTAAACAGTGTTTCTAACTGCCGTCGAACAGTATTCTTAAAGGCACGTACAGCTGCCATGTCAGATGCTTCGACATGCAGAGTGGTGCTGATCACGTTGAAAATGACTGGAAATATGAAACCCCACATGCAACTCCCCACACATTATTTCGGTGGCCTTGGCCAAAGGTTGCAGCACTGGAATCAGCTGTTCCAGCAGCTCCCACTGTGATGCTCTCGGGGCAAGTGACTTTTGGATGGATGGTTTGGTGACTGTTTCATCTCCGAGAACAGCTTGCACAGCGATTCTTTGCTCGAACAGCCGCTGTATCATTACATATGTGGAATTCCATTGGACCGCACAGTCAGTCTGGAGTTCGTTGGGTCTTATGCCTAGTTGTTCTTGTCGTTTCCTTGGGCCACCGCTGAGTGGCGAAAGTGACTGACAACTCTCCTTGCTGCATCAAAAGCCTTTGAAACGTCAATAAGACTAAGCCAGCTTTTATTGACAAGCTGTAGGGTGTGTCCGGAGCACCCCAGATCTTTAGGAAACATTTCACATAGACATTGCTAAGTTCATGTTACTGGAATTATCGTCGACTGTGCAAAACACCTGTATGCCCCATTCTTTGAATATCTCAGATAGACAGTCAGCAATGTTGGCTTGAGTATGTCTCTCTGGCATCATTGAGGTGATGTAGTGAGCAGTTACCGTGATGTACGGCTTCATAGTGGAGGATGTCCACAAGACAGTTGTTAGTGACACAGTCTGGTCTCTCATCTCCTCCACAATGTTTTCACGCAGGCTGTCATACTGGTGTTTGATAGTGTTCCACAATGCGTTGTACGATGGAAAATTGTAGCCAGGTTCAAAAAAGTGCAGTATTTTTTTAAAACCTTCTCCGTGCACTGCAGCTAAAGTTCGAATGTCTTTGACGATGAAATTTACGAGTAAATTGGTAATTTGCTGCTGTCTTTTCTCTGTCACAGCAGGTTGTTTAGTGAAGTTTCTAATTGACTGCTGTCAAGATGATTTGCATTCCTCACCTAACGTTAGCGGATGCCTTTTCAGATAAGCATGCATTGCACTTGTACTTTTGTTGTACTTTAGGACGGACTTGCATATTTTACAAGTGACATTTTTACAACCTTAATCTTTAGTGAAGTATTTCCACACACTTGATGTACCACTGCTGCTTTGTTGCTGCAATGACCCTCTGGGCTCTTCATCTGTTGTGTGCCATGTTGCTAACTATCAAAATTAGCTCAATCATAGTGTCACATGATCAATGCGACTAGTCGACATCAAGCTTAAAGTGTCACGGCATTGCATTAAGGTCGACCAGTCGACTAATTGACTAGTTGGTTCAACCCCTACGTAAGACCGCCAAGAAATGTCAGTGAGCACAACTGATGTATCATTTTCGGAAAGTAGTCGTTGCATCATAGCTTTCACGTCTGACTCCATTTTGATTGTGATTTTCGTTGCTAAAATCAAATGCACGGCGAAGCCGCCTTTTTCTCTTATACCAACTTGGTGCATTACCACCACCAACTGTTATGGGTGTGTGGAGCACGTCATTCACTTAACCAGCCACACCAAAACAAATAGGGAGAGCATTAAACTAGAATTGAGTTTAAAATTAATATATAGTATAGTTGATATAAATATAAGGTTTATTTATATAAAGGGCATATTTGTGTATAAAGTTGAGTATCATGTTATAACGATTCCCGGTCCTGCCCACTCCCGCTGACATTTTTTCCTGTCCGGCCCCAATCACATGAATAATATTATATTTTGTAGGATTCCCGAAAAAATGTCAGCCTCTAGTCTGTATACAGACCAAATGATGGACCTGCTGCCAGGAACAACAACCCTCATGGAAAACCCTGACAAGACCTTGACAAACACAAGCCCTCGAGACAGATCATCAACAGTTCATCAAACTATGTCATGCTTCGACCAGCTAGGACTAAAAGTTAGTTCTAGCAAGAAGAATGCTCATCAGGCTCAAGGTCAACAAAAGCCAGTCATCTACTGCTCTACTAGCCTTAGGTTGTAAGGACAGTGCTGGACAGGTTCTACAGGTTGGACAGTGTTTGCTCTACTTCCTGTTGGCCTTCTGTAGCAAATTGTAGCTCCGTGTAGCTGTTTTTATTTTATTTTTTTCTCTAGAATCTTTATCTTACTATCACTCTCTGTTTTTTAAAGTGGTAAAATATAACTTAATTCACACCATATTTCTGATATTATCGATCAATCTTATCAGATTAGCTTTGATTGTTCACTTTTATTTTATTTCCGTGAGTGCAGTACACCTGCAAAGCGTTAGCACTCGTTAGCTTGTCATTAGCGTTTTCATTCGAACCTATCGCTGTTTTCTTTTCTCCTCTCCCTCGCTCCAGTTTTTCACAAGTTCATCAAACAACAGCAGTAAGAAGTTTCATCAAGCACGGTGAGTAATGGCTTCTCCTATCATTGTTTCTTGCACCTCTTGTCGCTGATGAGGGATTCACATGTGATAAATGCAGGGAAATAGTTAGCCTGACAGAGAAGATTTCAGAATTAGAGACACGCATCCAAACTTTAATTGAGGACAGTAAGAATGTTAGGGCTCTAGATACGGCTTTGGATGCGTCTAGCTCAGGGATTCCTGTACATTGTTCGGTTCCGGAAACAGAGCCCCAGCAGCAGGGCAACTGGGTGACGGTGAGGCAGCGTAGTCGTGGGTCAAAACACCGCTCTTCTGTTCCGATCAAAACATTAAACAGGTTCTCCCCACTCAGTGATGCACCCACTGAGAAACCTGATGAAAGTGCTCTAGTTATTGGTGATTCTATTGTACGGAACGTGAATATAGAGACACCAGCCACCATAGTCAAATGTTTACCGGGAGCCAGAGCGCCTGACATCTTGGCAAATTTAAAAGTGCTGGCTAATGCTAAACGTAAATACAGTAAGATTGTTATTCATGCCGGCGCTAATGATGTTCGACTTCGCCAGTCGGAGATCACTAAAAATAACATTAAAGAGGTGTGTGAACTTGCAAGCACGATGTCAGACACTGTAATATGCTCTGGTCCCCTCCCTGCTTACCGTGGTGATGAGATGCATAGCAGATTGTCATCACTCAATGGCTGGATGTCTAAGTGGTGCCCACAGAATAACATAGGTTTCATAGACAATTGGACGAGCTTTTGGGGCAGACCTGACCTGTTTAAAAGAGATGGTCTTCATCCCTCCTGGGGTGGCGCCACTCTTCTCTCTAGAAATATGGCAAATAGTCTTAGTGTTTATACTTGACTAACTGGGGCCCAGGTCAGGAAGCAGACAGACTGGCTAAACCGACCGTCTGCTAGCTGCCTCCCGTCACAGAGGTCAGTTAATTCTCAGCACATAGAGACTCTTTCACCTAGATATCACACTATAGAGACTGTGTCTGTTCCCCGAACTAGAAAATACAAAAAACGTCCAAACCAAGTTAAGATTCACAATTTAATTGAGGTTCAACAAATAAAAAACAGAAGCAATATGGATAAACAAATGATAAAGCTTGGCTTATTGAATATCAGATCCCTTTCTACGAAAACACTTTTGTAAATAATATGATCACTGATCATAATATAGATGTACTCTGTTTGACAGAAACCTGGCTAAAACCTGATGATTACATTATTTTAAATGAGTCCACCCCCCAAGATTACTGTTATAAACATGAGCCGCGTCTAAAAGGCAATGGTGGAGGTGTTGCTTCAATTTATATCAACGTTTTCAGGATTTCTCAGAGGGCAGGCTACAAGTATAACTCGTTTGAAGTAATGGTACTTCATATAACATTATCCAAAGAAACAAATGTTAATGATAAATCCCCTGTTATGTTTGTACTAGCTACTGTATACAGGCCACCAGGGAACCATACAGACTTTATTAAAGAGTTTGGTGATTTTACATCCGAGTTAGTTCTGGCTGCAGATAAAGTTTTAATAGTTGGTGATTTTAATATCCATGTTGGTAATGAAAACGATGCATTGGGATCAGCATTTATAGACATTCTGAACTCTATTGGTGTTAGACAACACGTTTCAGGACCTACTCATTGTCGAAATCATACTCTAGATTTGATACTGTCACATGGAATTGATGTTGATGGTGTTGAAATTATTCAGCCAAGTGATGATATCTCAGATCATTATTTAGTTCTTTGCAAAATTCATATAGCCAAAATTGTAAATTCTACTTCTTGTTACAAGTATGGAAGAACCATCACTTCTAACACAAAAGTTTTAAGTTATCTTCCTGATGTATCCAAATTCCTTAGCATATCCAAAACCTCAGAACAACTTGATGATGTAACAGAAACTATGGACTCTCTCTTTTCTAGCACTTTCAATAAAGTTGCTCCTTTACGCTTAAGGAAGGTTAAGGAAAACAGTTTGACACCATGGTATAATGAGCATACTCGCACCCTAAAGAGAGCAGCCCGAAAAATGGAGCGCAGCTGGAGGAAAACAAAACTAGAGGTATTTCGTATTGCTTGGCGGGAAAGTAACATATCCTACAGAAAAGCATTAAAAACTGCTAGATCCGATTACTTTTCTTCTCTTTTAGAAGAAAACAAACATAACCCCAGGTATTTATTCAATACAGTGGCTAAATTAACGAAAAATAAAGCCTCAACAAGTGTTGACATTTCCCAACACCACAGCAGTAATGACTTTATGAACTACTTTACTTCTAAAATCGATACTATTAGAGATAAAATTGCAACCATTCAGCCGTCAGCTACAGTATCACATCAGACAGTGCACTATAGACCCCCTGAGGAACAGTTCCACTCATTCTCTACCATAGGAGAGGAAGAATTGTATAAACTTGTTAAATCATCTAAACCAACAACATGTATGTTAGACCCTATACCATCTAAGCTCCTAATAGAGGTGCTTCCAGAAGTCATACATCCTCTTCTGACTATTATTAATTCCTCATTGTCATTAGGATATGTCCCCAAAACCTTCAAACTGGCTGTTATTAAGCCTCTCATCAAAAAACCACAACTTGACCCCAAAGAACTAGTTAATTAAAGACCAATCTCGAATCTCCCTTTTCTGTCCAAGATACTAGAAAAGGTGGTATCCACACAATTATATTCCTTCTTAGAGAAAAATGGTATATGTGAGGATTTCCAGTCAGGATTTAGACCGTATCATAGTACTGAGACTGCTCTTCTTAGAGTTACAAATGATCTGCTCTTATCATCTGATCGTGGGTGTATCTCTCTATTAGTTTTATTGGATCTTAGTGCTGCGTTTGACACAATTGACCACAACATTCTTTTGCATAGACTTGAATACTTTGTTGGCATCAGTGGAAGTGCATTAGCATGGTTTAAATCGTACTTATATGACCGCCATCAGTTCGTAGCAGTGAATGAAGATGTATCCTATCGATCACGAGTGCACTATGGAGTACCTCAAGGCTCAGTACTAGGGCCGCTACTCTTCACGCTTTATATGTTACCCTTGGGAGATATCATCAGGAAACATGGTGTTAGCTTTCACTGTTATGCTGATGATACTCAGCTCTATATTTCTTCGCAGCCCGGTGAAACACACCAATTTGAAAAACTAATGGATTGCATAGTCGATATAAAAAACTGGATGACGAGTAATTTCTTACTGCTAAATTCTGAAAAAACAGAGGTGTTAATTATAGGACCTAAAAACTCTGCTTGTAATAACCTAGAACACTGTCTAAGACTTGATGGTTGTTCTGTCAATTCTTCGTCATCAGTTAGGAACCTAGGTGTGCTACTTGATCGCAATCTTTCCTTAGAAACCCACGTTTCTAGCATTTGTAAAACTGCATTTTTCCATCTCAAAAATATATCTAAATTACGGCCTATGCTCTCAGTGTCAAATGCAGAAATGTTAATCCATGCATTTATGACCTCAAGGTTAGATTATTGTAATGCTTTATTGGGTGGTTGTTCTGCACACTTAGTAAACAAACTACAGCTAGTCCAAAATGCAGCAGCAAGAGTTCTTACTAGAACCAGGAAGTATGACCATATTAGCCCGGTCCTGTCAACACTGCACTGGCTCCCTATCAAGCATCGCATAGATTTTAAAATATTGCTTATTACTTATAAAGCCCTGAATGGTTTAGCACCTCAGTATTTGAATGAGCTCCTTTTACATTATAATCCTCTACGTCCGCTACGTTCTCAAAACTCAGGCAATTTGATAATACCTAGAATATCAAAATCAACTGCAGGCGGCAGATCCTTTTCCTATTTGGCGCCCAAACTCTGGAATAACCTACCTAACATTGTTCGGGAGGCAGACACACTCTTGCAGTTTAAATCTAGATTAAAGACCCATCTCTTTAACCTGGCATACACATAACATACTAATATGCTTTTATTATCCAAATCCGTTAAAGGATTTTTAGGCTGCATTAATTAGGTAAACCGGAACCGGGAACACTTCCCATAACACCCGATGTACTTGCTACATCATTAGAAGAATGGCATCTATGCTAATATTAGTCTGTTTCTCTCTTGTTCCGAGGTCACTGTGGCCACCAGATCCAGTCTGTGTCCAGATCATAGGGTCACTGTAGTCACCCGGATCCAGTACGTATCCAGACCAGATGGTGGATCAGCACCTAGAAAGGACCTCTACATCCCTGAAAGACAGCGGAGACCAGGACAACTAGAGCCTCAGATACAGATCCCCTGTAAAGACCTTGTCTCAGAGGAGCACCAGGACAAGACCACAGGAAACAGATGATTCTTCTGCACAATCTGACTTTGCTGCAGCCTGGAATTGAACTACTGGTTTCGTCTGGTCAGAGGAGAACTGGCCCCCCAACTGAGCCTGGTTTCTCCCAAGGTTTTTTTTCTCCATTCTGTCACCGATGGAGTTTCGGTTCCTTGCCGCTGTCGCCTCTGGCTGGCTTAGTTGGGGACACTTCATCTACAGCGATATCGTTGACTTGATTGCAAATAAATGCACAGACACTATTTAACTGAACAGAGATGACATAACTGAATCCAATGATGAACTGCCTTTAACTATCATTTTTGCATTATTGACACTGTTTTCCTAATGAATGTTGTTCAGTTGCTTTGACGCAATGTATTTTGTTTAAAGCGCTGTATAAATAAAATAAAGGTGACTACAACTCTTCCATTTCACCCACTGCAGTGTAATGTATCCAGATCAATATCACATTGTGTTCGTTCATCTTGGCCAGAGGAAAGTAAGTCCCCTGACTGGGCCTGGTTTCTCCCAGGTTTTCTTTTTCTAATATTACTATTTGATGGAGTTTGGGTTCCTTGATGCTGTCTCCTTTGGCTTGTATAGTTGGGGTGTAAATGACATTTATTGGTTATTTGCACTAACACTACCGGATGGGAATAAAACTTGAATTGTGCTGGATGATTACACTGTCTTCTGTAAAACTGTTTTATAGCTGCATAGGTGTTTGTTTCACATTTCTGGGTTTCCTAATGCGGAAGAATCATTAGTTGTGTAAAGTGACTTCTGGTCAAAACAACAGTGACTTCTGGCTGAAGCAACACTGAGGTGTCAATAAACTGTCCCTCATTGCTCAGATTATAAGCAACAACTGTATTTGAGGTTCAATGCATTTTCAAGTGATAAACATGAGAGAAAGAGTAGGTGCAAGCTATTTTACATGTAAAAGGTTTGAAAATTTTGGCCAGGTAGCATATTTGTTGATATGCTATAATAATTATCCTGATTTATTTGGAACAACTGGGGAGAAACTACATGACAGTCAGTTCACAAACGAGTTAAGAGTTTGATATATACTTGACACCTGTCCTTTCCTCCAATGACACTCAAGATTATGACATTGCTCGTGAGGCAACATCTGGAGACATGTATCACTCGATGGTGCCGCACACAGCTGCTTCAGTCCTTGGCTCTCCAGTGTTTGTACTGTTTTTGTTTGTTTTTCCTCTATTTTGTTTAACCAGGGATGAACTGCTGAACATTCGGCAGAAAACACCACTAGATCTTTTACCGGATTTCAATTATTCAGATGTTTTACTGAACGTTGTTATCGAAGGGAAGCGGCACTGATCAAACGCTACAGGACGTGCAGACAGGGGAAGCGAGCGGGAGCGCTTATTCATTCTTGGGGACTTTAATAAAGCCAATCTCTCCTGTGAACTGCCAAAATACAGACAGCATGTTACATGTCCCACAAGAGACAGTAATATATTGGATCACTGTTATACCACAATAAAGGATGCATATCACTAGAGCTGAAACAACGAATCGATTTAATCGATTAAAATCGATTATTGAAATAGTTGTCAACTAATTTAGTCATCGATTCGTTGCTAAATAACTTTTATTTGCCGTAAGCGGCTCATTTCGTGCATATTCGTGCAAATCTGCGGTGACCAAAGTGTGGCAGTAATGAGCCACCGGAGGTTTTACTCAGCCAGTACAGCAGGAGAAGTAGCGAAGAGCCAATAGCTGGCCTCGTTTTATGTCACGTGCTTCCTGAAACAGCGTCTCTGCAGCATTCAGCGGGATGTGGGAGTACTTTACTTTGAGCCTTCAAAAAAGAAGAGTAACCTGTAAACTCTGCACTACTGAACTGTTTAAGGGGACGTTCACATATCGCGTCTTTTGCGCGCTCAAGTTCGTTATTTGCAACACCGCACCGCATCGAGTTAAAAACATTTCAACTTTTCAGAATGCCGCAAGCGCACCGCGGGTCATGTGACAAGAACTAACCAATCAGCTTCATCCTTTCCCGTAACAACGTTAAAAGCTCAGTCAAAATGAAAGGAACAGCTGATCATAGTTGTATATGGATTTCCATTTTGAAATAAATTTAGTAGCAGAGCTACTGCAAGCAATTTTTAAAGCTGCAAATCCATTTATCCTTTGCTGAAATTTCCGCGTCTTCAAGGAGAGAGCACGTCATGGTTGCTTAGCAACAGTAGATGCCTCAGGGGCACTTCTGTCTGAGCGCTTTGGAAAGATGGAGAAAGCGGCGCGCCTAGCGTTTTCCACGCGTTTTTAGGCGCGATTTGAGAATGGCCCCTAAGACTTTCATTTGTGCAGTTTCTCCAGTACAATGTTGTTTGCAAATGTTTAGTCGTAAAAGCTGATAACATTGCTTTTTAACAGTTAACATTTAAAGCTTTACAAACATGTTCTGTGATCAGTTTGTCGTTTACCAGTTCAAAATTCAGTCGTGCAGCCTAATTATGACTGAATGAGAGAGGTAAATGTTTAAAGATATTTGAAATGCACTTTTGTCTAAGTATTCACTGCTCTTTTTCACACAGCAGGTTTTTTGTGTGTGTCCAATTTTTTTTTCTGGACAACCTTCTGATGGATTTTACTTTAAATTGTGAGTTCCATTCAGGTTTCATGCCATTGGCACTTTTTTCCGAAGGATTGTTTACAATTTCACAGCAAAAGCTATAAAGCTGTTTCCCAGTAAATAATAAAATACAATGCACTGCAATTTTATTCGTTTTTATCCTTATTCTTCGTGAAAATATGTTCTGAAAGATTCCTTAATAAGCTTTGTTCGGGATGTTAAACTACTTTAGGAGCTCTAAGGACTGCCATGGTGAAAACATTATTTGAAATCTACTTGTGAAATTTGCTAGAGTATGGGTCAGTGTTCTGATTGCAGAAGAGTTCGACAAAGGATTACTAACACAATAAAACAACTCCAGGTATATTTTTGATGAGGATATGACAGTGCAAAATGGTTAAAATCTCTTAAAAATATATGCTGAAGGATAAAGACCATTTATTAATAATTTACTTGGGGAAAAAATGGAAAAAACAAAAATATAAGTACATAAACGATTAATCGATTAATCGTAAAAATAATCGACAGATTAATCGATTATCAAAATAATCGTTAGTTGCAGCCCTACATATCACTCTGTTCGACGAGCTGCTTTGGGACATTCTGATCTCTGTTTGGTTCATCTTATACCGACCTACAAGCAAAAACTTAAATCTGCTAAACCTGTAGTAAAGACTGTGAAGAGATGGGACCAGCGAAACAGAGCAGGATTTACAATCTTGTTTTGAACTCACTGATTGGAGAGTTTTTGAAGCTGCTACCACCGATCTGGATGAACTCACAGAGACTGTTACATCCTATATTAGTTTTTCTGTGAGGATATATGCATTCCTACCAGGACTTATTTAACATTCAACAATGATAAACCATGGTTTACAGCAAAACTCAGACATCTTCGTCAAGCCAGAGAGGATGCCTACAGAAATGGGGACAGGGTCTTGTACAATCAGCCCAGGAACACACTGAACAAAGAGATTAGAGCGGCTAAAATGACCTACGCTAAAAAGTTGGAAGACCAGTTTACTTCCAACGACTCTACTTCAGTGTGGAGAGGACTGAGAGCCATCACAAACTACAAGACACCATCCCCCTGCACAGAGGCTAATCAACGACTTGCTAATGACCTGAATGGGTTTTATTGTAGATTTGAAACCCCCAACACCCATTCTGACCATCTCCCTACACATCCGTTAACACCTCCTGCAATCCCCCTCTCCACACCTCCTGCTCTTCAAATCGGTATAGATGATGCGCGCCAGGTTTTCAGGAAGAACAAAAGAAGAAAAGCACCAGGCCCAGATGGTGTTACACCAGCCTGTCTGAAAACCTGTGCTGACCAGCTTGCTCCCCATCTTTTCACAGATCTTCAACAGATCTCTGGAGTTGTGTCAAGTGCCTTCCTGCTTCAAACGCTCCACCATAATCCCTATTCCAAAGAAACCCAAGATAACAGGACTTAACGACTACAGACCTGTGGCTCTAACATCTGTCGTCATGAAGTCGTTTGAAAAACTGGTTCTGGCTTATCTGAAGGGCATCACTGGACCTTTACTGGACCCCCTGCAGTTTGCTTACCAGGCAAACAGGTCCGTGGATGATGCAATCAACATGGGATTGCCCTTCATCCTGCAAAATCTGGACAAAACAGGGACTTATGCGAGGATCTCTCCTCGCGAACAGCTCTCCAGACCAAACTGACCCAGCTTCCTGTTCCTAACTCTATCTGTCAGTGGATCACCAGCTTTCTGACAGATAGGCAACAGTAAGTGAGACTGTGGAATATCATGTCAAACAGCCGCTCCACCAACACTGGTGCCCCTCAGGGATGTGTTCTCTCCCCACTGCTCTTCTCCCTGTACACAAACAACTGCACCTCTAAAGACCCTTCTGTCAAGCTCCTGAAGTTTGCAGATGACACTACAGTCATCGGCCTCATCCTGGACAGTGATGAGTCTGCTTACAGACAAGAGGTTGAGCAGTTGGCTGTCTGGTGCTGTCTTAACAACCTGGAGCTGAACACGCTCAAAACAGTGGAGATGATTGTGGACTTTAGGAGAAACCCCCTACACTCCCCCCACTCACCATCATGAACAGCACTGTGGCTGCAGTGCTGCAGAGGCAAGTATCACTACCTCTTTTTTTATATAAAAAAAAAAAAACTACCTATGCGTTCTATACTAGACTAACTGAGACTTGTCATGTCACTTGTATACTGTTGTTGTTCTCTTGTTGACCTGACTGCTTCGCTAAGTCGCTTTGGATAAAAGCGTCTGCTAAATGGTTAAATGTAAATGTAATGTAAATGCAGTGGAATCATTCAGATTCCTGGGAACCACCATCTCTCAGGACCTGAAGTGGGACAATCACATTGACTCCATTGTGAAAAAGGCCCAACAAAGGTTGTACTTCCTTCGCCAGCTGAGGAAGTTTAACCTGCCACAGGAGCTGCTGAAACAGTTCTACTCAGCCGTCATTGAGTCTGTCCTGTGTACTTCAATAACTGTCTGGTTTGGTTCAGCTACAAAATCAGACATCAGAAGACTACAGAGAACTATTCGGACTGCTGAAAGGATTATTGGTGCTCCCCTCTCCACCCTTCAAGAACTGTATACATCCAGAGTGAGGAAAAGGGCCCAGAAAATCACTCTGGATCCCTCACATTCAAGTTACCCCATCTTTGAACTTTTTCCATCTGGCCGGCACCTCAGAGCCGCAAATACCAGAACAGTCAGGCACGAGAACAGTTTCTTCCCCCAGACAATCTACCTCATGAACAGTTAAATGTTCCCCACTTATTCAATATAAATTTGCAATATCCTTATATTTATTTGTTACCCCTCCATCCTGGTACATCCCTGCATCTTACTCAATCCTATTCAATTATCATTTATAGCACAATTGTTTATACACTTATTTATTTGCCTAAATATATATATATATTTTTTGTCTGTGTGTTGTTGTCTCTGTATACTGGAAGCTTATGTCACTAAAACAAATTCCTTGTATGCGCAAGCATACTTGGCAATAAAGCTCTTTCTGATTCTGATTCTGGAGTAGACCAGGACTATGCAGTTGCTCTTCGTCCAGATATGTTTATGCATTCCTGCAAATGGCAAGTGTGAAGCACATTTCCACTGAGCATTATTGCATATATTATTATTATTACCGTATTGTTCTGAATATAAGATGTTGTCTTGGGGTCATCTTATATTCAGGGTCTCGACTTTTACATGTCAATAATGCACCCGCACCAGTACGTGGTGCCAAATACGTGTAAAACGAGTGTGCCCCCCAGGACTGACGTGAGCAGCCCCTGTAAACTAGTTCACAGTGCCAGGGGACTGCATGATGGTGAGCGACCTTCCTGAACAGGAGGGTTCAATAATAGGGCAAATGAAGCAGCAACTAAGGAGGGTAGTCAAGAAAACCCACAAAGACAGTCTCAAAAATGCTAACACTCAAAGAAAAGCTTACCACAGTCCTAAAAGCATCAGCTTTGAAGAAATTGACATGCAAGTGTGTCAGTACGTATCTGACAAAAGAAAGGGGCTGCCAGAGCTGTCATCTAGCTCAAGGCCCTGGAAATAGCCAAAAAGCTTAACATACCAACCAGCAAAATTTAAGTCAGCCTTGGCTGGTGCAGGAGAATGATGTTGTCAGAGAAACTGTCACCGCATTCATCAGCTCCAATGCACACCAGATCCCAATCACCAGAATTCTAATCACTCACCCCTGTCAACTCTCATTAATCTCCCCATATCCCTGCAGCTTACCAGTGATACTTGTCTCTGAGATGCTCTAACACTCCAATACTCCACCGCTCCTCTGTTCCTCTGGAAGACCTGCAAAAAACATTTGTCTATCATTATCAGCTAAGAGACTGTAATATTATAGAATCTCAAGTCGGCAAGGAACCAAAACTCCATCGGTGACAGAATGGAGAAAAAACCTTGGGAGAAACCTGGTTCAGTCAGGGGCCAGTTCTCCTCTGGCCAGACTAAACCAGCAGTTCAATTCCAGGCTGCAGCAAAGTCAGATTATGCAGAAGAATCATCTATATCCTGTGGTCTTGTCCCAGTGGCCATCTAGCAGACAAGGTCTTGACTGTGGATCTGTCTCTGGGGCACATCTAATTGTACTGGTCTCTGGTGACATTCAGGGCTGTAGAGGTCCTCTCTAGGTGATGATCCACCATCTGGGCTGGATATGTACTGGATCAGGATGACTGCAGTGACCATCTGATCTGAATACAGACTGGATCTGGTGGCTATAATGATGTCGGAATAATAGAGAAACAGACTAATGTTAGGGTTGATGCCGTTCTTCTAACAGATGTATTAGAGGAATTGGTCAACACACTCAGAGCAGCCCTCACGTCCACTCCCGTTTCTCCGTCTGCCTCTGTAAGTCCCATGGCCATTCCTGCTTTCTGTTTGGGTGAGACTGAAAATTGTAGTTGTTTCCTTTTACAAGTTGCTATCTTCATTGAGATGCAGCCACAGAAGTTCCCTATGGAACGAACAAAGCTGGCGTTTTTGATATCTCTTCTCATAAGCAAGGCATTGCTGTAGACACGTGCCATCTGGAACGCTATTTATTTTAAGGAGGTCTTTGTTACCACAACAGGAGAGTTATCAGTCCCCGATCAACTTCTGCGGCCGCGCCAAGGCACATTATCCACCAACAATTAAAGCATGCAGTTTTGCACATTGGCAGCTATTACCAGGTGGAACAAAGCCACTCTACTGTGTACATACTGTCAAGGGCTGGATCCACGCATACATGCTCAAATGGTGATCTACGATGATAATATGGAACTGGAGAGTTTCATGCAAAAAGCAACCCATATTTCCCAATGACTCAGCTTGTCAGCCCGAGAAAACCGCTCATCCAGTCTCACCTGCTGCCTGTCCTCCAGTATCAAAGCTTATGCAATCGACACTGCACACCTCACACACACAGAGCATGCTTGCTGCCTTCCAGCTGGATTTTGCCTGTACTGTGCCTCTGCAGATAATTTCTTCAGGGTCTCCCCTGTTCTACCCTCACGCCCTGCGCTGAGTACCACTGCGTTAGACACTGACATTTCTACCCTGTCACTGTTACCAGTGCAACTTCTGATTACAGATCAATTGGTTTCATTGTCTACCCTCTTTGATTCGGGCTCCTCGGGTAACTTCATCTCCCAAGCTCTCCTAAGTTACCTTAACCTATGCCGTAGATGCCAAACCCGGGAGCTCCAAGTCAGATGGGACCCCTGTGAGATCACTTGCTGGAGTAAGTCTTGTCACAAAAACTGCCTTTTCTTGGTTTCCAGACTCATTCAAGATTCCAGTCTGCTCAACGCTCATCGAATTTCCTGAACCTTTAGAGAAGCTGACCATTTCTTCTGACAAATGGGTATTCTAGGATGTTTTCAGCAAGCAGGCAGCCAGCCGTTTACCACCTCATCGGCCATTGGACTACTCTATTGACCTGCTGCCTGGTGTACCTATTGTCCATCCCAGAGCGCAAGGTGATGGAGGATTACATCCAGAAGGCTCTCCAGCAGGGTTTCATTCAACCATCAAGGCTTGAGGCCCTGCATCGACTTCCATGCTCTGAACTCCCAGACTGTCAAGTTGCCGTAGCTACTTCCCCTGATCTCTGCCGCATGTTCTCCAAGCTGGATCTGCGAAGCGCTTACAGGACTTGGAAAGGTGACGAGTGGAAGATGGCTTTCATCACTCCATCTGGTCACTACGAGTAACGGGTCATGCTGTATTGGCTAGCAAACTCACCATCAGTCTTCCAAGGTTTCATGAACAAGGTGTTCCAGGAGTTTCTCTATTGCTACATAATCGCCTGTATAGATGATATTCTGATATACTCCCAGAGCCTGGCCGAACAACGCCACCAAGTGACGCAGATCCTTAGACAACCTAGAAAGCACCACCTCTACCTGAAGCTAGAAAAGGGTGAGTTTCACTGTTCCACCATGCACTTGAAGCCTGCTTGATGACAGATGTAGTGTAATGGATTAGCCTAGAGCTTGCCCACCAATTTCAGGGAGAAACTGCTGTCTGTTCATTGCTATGTGATTGACCTAAGGAAAAAACTCATGTCACCTGGATCGGCAATATGGATCAAACACATCCGTGTTTTTTGATATATGAAGATATCTGTCACTGTACATAAAAAGATGATAAATCAGTCATTGTGAAATGTTATGGAAATGCCATGTTTTGGACTTTGCTTCCGGCTTTGCTACTGTTTCGGACGTTCTTGCTTCTTATTTCTGTACTTTTTTCAGATTTTTCTAAGATTTTTTTACTTCAGCAGATCAGCACAGTGCTCAAACAACAGATTTTTGGCACAAACGCTAAAACTAAAAACTTTGGGACTGGAATAATTCTCGGAAAAATAGAGACTTTACCTCCCACTGTTAACAGCTTACATTCCTGAGACGGTATAAGAACTGCCTACATTCAAACAGAGGAGAGAGAAAATGCCTCCTGTTGGATCTACTTGTTGCATGAACTGCTGCAAACTTCTACAAAGGATTATGATTCTTGAAACAAAGTTACTTGCTAGACTTCCAAAACAGATGGAACACTCAGGAGACCGTAGTCATGGACCCCCTCAGCATACAGCCGGTGAGTCCCATGAATCTTCTGAATCTCGACAGTTTATACCAAGTGTAGAGGAACAAGCTGAAACTGATCGCCACACTAATCGATGGCACAAACAGGGAGCGAGACCCAAAAGAACACGAGATATTAGATTGTAACGAGTTTCCTGTATTGCTGCCATAGCTTCCTCTACCCCAGAGTCTACTACGACAAGGCTTGTAAATACCGGTATTCTAACTCCCCCTGTACATCTTGAGAACAGATTTGAAGCATTAATGAATGTGGGTGAGGAATCCCCAAATGTGTTTAAACATGGATCTGATCAGCCAGCAGCTAACACAGCTACTAACAGGCACTCAAGGACGAGCAGACAGCGGCATTCAGCTCAGAGCACAGCCGAGCCCAGGACTCTGATAGTGGGTGACTCTGTTATCAGAAACATATTAGTAGCAGGACCACAACAACATGCTGCCTTCCTCAAGCAACGGTCTCTGATGTGAACAAGGAACTTCAGAATATTCTGATGAAGCACAAGACTGCAAATCAAATCATCATCCATGTGGGAAAGAATGATATTCGGAAAGAGCAGTCAGAACTCCTTAAGAAGGACTTCAGTGAACTCTTTGAAACACTTCGAAGACTCAAAGTTCAGTCATCAGTGGACCACTCCAAGCAAGGGGAACAAATATGTTTTCACGGATGCTTGGGCTGAACACATGGCTACAAAGATCTTGCAGTATAAAAGGAGTGCATTTCATCGACAACTTCAATCTTTTCTAGGGCCATAGACAACTGTTTAACCCTTGTGTGGTGTTCATTTTTTTTGTTATTCAGCCAGTGTTCGTGGGTCTGGTGGACCCGCTGCATTTGTTTTTTTTTTTTAATTCAACACAATCAAACAATTTTATGTTAAAATACTCAACAGATGTTAACTTCATCCCAATTACAAGCAATATAAACAGCATATATGGTTAATATTTTCTCTTTACCTTTGTTAGATCATTTTTAAGATTTAAAGTGCTACTCGTTTTTTTGTTTATTTTTTACTAAATTTCAATTATAATCAAGATATAAATGGAAATTTTCAACAAATTTACAAATGAAGCAATGTTTTTCATACCTATTGACTTTTGTTTATTTGAACTTCATTAGAAATTTAACCCATTCAGGTCAGTTTACACAACACAAGCTGAACACGTACAGTAGCCATGTCAGTCTAGATGGCACATCAGCCCCATTGAACACATTGCCTTTACAAACCAGTCTATACCACACATGAGGGGCAGAGTTTTACTGTGTGTGCATTACATATGTACTTCTTGCACTTGATGCCCTGTATATTGTGTTTTTCTGTCCGTCTTGGGTCCACACACTTTGCAGCGCTTCTTTTTGTTGCTGCTGGCCGCAACCTAGAATAATGAAAAGATCAGGAATTTTAACACCTCTCTCTCTCTCGCAAGGAGATACTATACTGCAACAGCATAACACACTTACTTCAGGCTCTGCAAATGATAGTTCTGTAGGTCGGGTGGATGGGGCACCACCATTCTCCTCCTGAATCCTCCTCATGATGGCTGCAGACGCTGGGGTTCTTGGAACACGTTGTCTTCTCTGGATTTGAGGTTGTACCAGTGCTTTTCCTAGTTCCTCGAGAAAGAGACGTCTCCTCTGGAGCTTCCCTCTGTTCCACTCTGGGTTCAGTCCCATCCAGATGACAAAGGCATTGTACGCTGAGATGTCCAATATGTCAAAGAATATAACAAGTGGCCAGCGTAGGGTCCTCCTTTTGCAGCTGTAGGCAGTCACCAGCTGGTCCATGTTATTCACCCCTCCTTTTGTGGCATTATAATCCATGATGATCTCTGGTTTTTGATGCTCCTGGCCACAGATTCTTCCATCCGTGTGAAGTGATTGTGCTGAAAGGTGCTCCACGCATTCTGTTTATTATTACTTACAGGCCTCCAAAATACTCTTCAGCCTTTGTTGAAGAGGTCACATAAATGTTATCAATGATTTCCTCAGAGTTTGACTGTTTTGCTATTGCAGGGCAGAAAAGCCGAGTGGATGTGGCGGAAGACGAAACTTGAAATTCACTATAGACAGATAGTGAACAGCTAGACAGAATTTCTTTTCAAACCTTATAAACAGTAACTTAAACAACACTCGTACTCTTTTTGCCACTGTTGAGAGACTGACAAACCCCCCAATTCAGATTCCCAGTGAAATGCTTTCAGACAGCAAATGCAATGAGTTTTCTTCCTTCTTTTCTGAGAAGATCATCAATATCAGGAAAGCGATTAGCACATCCTCAAGTAATGCAGAGGTCAGATTCGGCCACAATATCAAAAAGATACTATAGGCGTTTCTCAATGTCAAGGATACTTCCTTGGCAGGACTGGTCCTTCCAAGTCACTTCCTTCCGAGGCTAGGCGAGACTCCTCTTTAGCATTCGGAGAACGCGTAAATGGAACAGGCTAGCAAGTGCACGTAATTGCGTCATTACGTCAGTGAAAAGGTCCGTTTGAATAACGCTGTGAATGGTATAGTTAAATTACTTTACACTAGTTATTTATAAAAGAAATGCTGGTGACGCAACCAAGCTAAAAATTGTTAAATGACAGGTCCGGTTCAGTTAGCCATTTATATTTGTATAATTTACAATATCAATATGGTAGTAATTTGTACTGGCATTTAAACGTTAAACTTTAGTTATATTTACTACAGTTATAACAAATGTTTGGTAACATAAATAAAAACCATTAACGCTCCGACTCCGCTAACGTTCCACATTTTTGAATTTTTGAACAAGATATCAAAGCTGCATGCATAGGATTGTGGGTGATTTGAGAGCGCGAAGGCTACACATATGCATCCTTTCCTGTGTATGGGATATTTTTCGAATGAAGGACTCAGTCCTTGGTTGAAATTCCGAGGATCCTCGACATTGGAACAGTCCTTTGACGGACATGGGCGCGGGAAGTGGGGGTGCTGGGGGTGCTGCAGCACCCCCTAGTGAATGTAGGCCTATTAAAATATTTTGCACAATTTATAAATTCCTTGTGAATATTTTAGAAAATGATTTTGACACGTAGGCTATTACGTATATTTTGGATTTTAATGTCATATTTTGAGGCCTAATCAACATAGGTTCGGAAGTTACGTTGTCAACGTCAGGCAGGCAGGTTTGGTCGCCGAGTAAAGAGGTTTCCCGCTCGTTCCATGCAGAATGCATCCATCTTTGGCAGCAGCTGACTAGTAAATTTACATAGTTTAATGACAGAAACGAGGAGAAAATATGTCACAGAAACGGATTTTGGATTTTTTTTGGAAAACCACCAGCGAAGAAATCTAATACCGCAACCATGACAACGGAGTCTGTCCGCCTGCCTCTGCCTGCAGTTGAACCGGCGGGCCCAGCCCCAGCACCCGCAACCCAACCTAGCGTGATTGGATTAAATGAGCCCTTCCAGCCAACATCCAGTTTCAAATTTCCCGCACGGCGCTGTGGTAATGAAACGTTCTCACGTTCTGTGGCACTGGCTTGGTTTGCTAGATGGCAGTGGCTGCATTATGTGGAAGAGACTGATCATATTTTGTGTTTTGTTTGCCTGAAAGCAGTCCGAAAAAAAGTCATATTAGATTGTCACGAGTTTCTTGTATTGCTGCCATAGCATTCCTCTACCCCAGATTCTACTATGACAAGGCTTGTAAATACCGGTATTCTAACTCCCCCTGTACATCTTGAGAACAGATTTGAAGCATTAATGAATGTGGGTGAGGAATCCCCAAATGTGTTTAAACTGATCTGATCAGCCAGCAGCTAACATCGCTACTAACAGGCGCTCAAGGTCGAGCAGACAGCGGCTTTCAGCTCAGAGCACAGCCGAGCCCAGGACTCTGATAGTGGGTGACTCTGTTATCAGAAACATTAATAGCAGGACTACAACAACATGCTGCCTTCCTCAAGCAACGGTCTCTGATGTGAACAAGGAGCTTACGAACATTCTGATGAAGCACAAGACTGACAATCAAATCATCATCCATGTGGGAAAGAATGGTATTCGGAAAGAGCAGTCAGAACTCCTTAAGAAGGACTTCAGTGAACTCTTTGAAACACTTCGAAGACTCAAAGTTCAGTCATTCCAAGGATCCTCGACATTGGAACAGTCCTTTGACAGACATGGCCACGGGAAGTGGGGGTGCTGGGGGTGCTGCAGCACCCCCTAGTGACGAGAGGGAGATTTTTAAAAAAAATGTAGGCCTATTAAAATATTTTCCACAATTTATAAATTCCTTATGAATATTTTAGAAAATGATTTTGGCACACGTAGGCTATTACGTATATTTTGGATTTTAATGTCATATTTTGAGGCCTAATCAACACAGGTTCGGAAGTTACGTTGTCAACGTCAGGCAGGCAGGTTTGGTCGCCGAGTAAAGAGGTTTCCCGCTCGTTCCATGCAGAATACATCCATCTTTGGCAGCAGCTGACTAGTAAATTTACATAGTTTAATGACAGAAACGAGGAGAAAATATTTCACAGAAACGGATTTTGGATTTTTTTTGGAAAACCACCAGCTAAGAAATCTAATACTGCAACCATGACAACGGAGTCTGTCCGCCTGCCTCTGCCTGCAGTTGAACCGGCGGGCCCAGCCCCAGCACCCGCAACCCAACCTAGCGTGATTGGATTAGACAAGCCCTTCCAGCCAACATCCAGTTTCAAATTTCCCGCACGGCATTGTGGTAATGAAACGTTCTCACGTTCTGTGGCACCGGCTTGGTTTGCTAGATGGCAGTTGCTGTATTATGTGGAAGAGACTGATCATAATTTGTGTTTTGTTTGCTTGAAAGCAGTCGGAAAAAAAGTCATACCTAGAGACAAATTTAAGAAAGACAACCCTTTCGTGAATGCCGGCTTTTCAAATTGGCGTAAAGCCACTGAGAAATTTAACGAGCTCAGGTAAGAGCATGGTGCTTCCGCGCTTGTAACATATTTCCTTGTGGTTTGTGTAAAAAGGTTGGAGATGGAGACAGAAAGCTTTATACTGTGCGTGTGTTTTTTGCGTAATGAATGTGGAGAACTGTTCAATAAACAAATTGCTTAAATAGTCAAAGATTATTTCCTTGTGGTGTGCGTAAAAGGATTTTGGAGTTAATAGAGTTGCATGTGACATAAACGTGCAGTGACTCAAGCCAGCTGACCAAATCAATTGCATTGGTTTAGCGTTATTGTGAAGTTTGATTAATATTATATTTTGTTGTAATATTATTTGAAAGTAATTATTTCGTTTTCTTTCGATTATTAAACTATTATTTCTGATTCTGCTTCAGATTAATAGCGCATTGCGCATATCTGAGAACTGATGTCTGTGTGTTTCAGACCCTGGCTGGCTGTGCACTGAAGTGTATATGACAATAAAGTAGTAAATCTCAATGTATTTATTTTTAAAAATAGGCCTATAGGCTCATAGGTTTTTTGTCAAAAAAAAAAAATTTCACAGCACCCCCTGTTCAAAATTACTTCCCGCGGCCCTGTCGACGGATGTCGATGACGTAGCATCCTCGAAATTCTGGTTTCCGAGGATCCTTCTTTGACATTGAGAAATGCCTTATGTCTATTTTTGAAGCAATTGATAGCACAATTCTGGAAGACATAGTGCAGCACCTAAAATTGTCAACCTGCTATCTTGACACTCTTCCCACATCTTTTTTCTAAAGTGTGCTAAACTGCTTAGAAGCAGATCTTTTAGAAGCGGTGAACACCTCACTTCTTACTGGGACATTTCCAAACTCCCTAAAAACTGCAGCTATTAAGCCCCTCCTGAAAAAGAGCAATCTTGATAACACCATTTTGAGCAATTTTAGACCAATATCTAATCTTCCTTTTATAGGCAAAATTATAGAAAAGGTCGTTTTTAATCAGCTGAACAAATACTTAAACTCAAATGGATACCTGGACAATTTTCAATCTGGTTTCCGACCACATCACAGCACAGAGACAGCACTCATTAAGATAATGAATGATATTCGCTTAAATTGTGACTCTGGCAGAATATCGGTGCTGGTATTGCTAGATCTCAGTGTTGCATTTGACACTGTCGATCATAACATACTACTAGAGAGACTGGGAAACTGGGTCGGGCTTTCTGGGATGGAACTCAAATGGTTCAGGTCATACTTAGAAGGGAGAGGTTATTATGTGAGTCTAGGAGAGCATAAGTCTAAGTGGACGTCCATGACATGCGGAGTCCCACAAGGCTCAATTCTTGCACCGCTCTTGTTTAGCCTGTATATGCTTCCACTAAGTCAAATAATGAGAAAGAACCAAATTGCCTATCACAGCTATGCTGATGATACCCAGATTTACCTGGCCTTATCTCCAAATGACTACAGCCCCATTGACTCCCTCTGCCAATGCATTGATGAAATTAATAGTTGGATGTGCCAGAACTTTCTTCAGTTAAACAAGGAAAAAACTGAAGTCATTGCATTTGGAAACAAAGATGAAGTGTTCAAGGTGAATGCATACCTTGACTCTAGGGGTCAAACAACAAAAAATCAAGTCAGGAATCTGGGTGTGATTCTGGAGACAGACCTTAGTTTCAGTAGTCATGTCAAAGCAGTAACTAAATCAGCATACTATCATTTAAAAAACATTGCAAGAATTAGATCTTTTGTTTCCAGCCAAGACTTGGAGAAACTTGTTCATGCCTTTATCACCAGCAGGGTGGACTATTGTAATGGGCTCCTCACCGGCCTTCCCAAAAAGACCATTAGACAGCTGCAGCTCATCCAGAACGCTGCTGCCAGGATTCTGACTAGAACCAGAAAATCTGAGCATATCACACCAGTCCTCAGGTCCTTACACTGGCTTCCAGTTACATTTAGGATTGATTTTAGTACTTTTACTCGTGTATAAGTCACAAAATGACCTAGGACCGAAATATATTGCAGATATGCTCACTGAATATAAACCTAACAGAGCACTCAGATCATTAGGATCGAGTCAGTTAGAAATACCAAAGGTTCACACAAAACAAGGGGAGTCCTCCTTTAGTTACTATGCTGCCCGCAGTTGGAATCAGCTTCCAGAAGAGATCAGATGTGCTAAAACACTAGTCACATTTAAATCTAGACTTAAAACTCATCTGTTTAGCTGTGCATTTATTGCATGAGCACCGTGCAATGTCCAAACTGATTGCACTATATTTTCACTGTTTTCTTTTTATGTAAAATCATTTTCTAACGGTTTTTCAATTCATTTTAATTAAGTAAATGTTTTAATCATTTTAAAAGTTTTTAAAATTGCTTGTTTTATTTTTATTATTTTTATTCATGATAATTTTACTTTCTTTTACGTAAAGTACTTTGAATTACCATTGTGTACGAAATGTGCTATCTAAATAAACTTGCCTTGCCTTGCCTTGCATGTGACTATCATATTTGTGTGCCTCGTTGACGGGACTAAACCACCCCTTTACATGATTTTAAAAAGTAAAATGGTGTCCAGGGAGTCAATACAAGCTGGCATTATCATTTGTGCTCAGGAGAAGGGCTGGATGGAGACTGATCTTTTGGTGGACTGGTTTAAAGTGTTGTGGGGCAGACAGCGAGGGGCACTCAGAAATAAGAGGAACATGCTACTTTTGGATGCTTTCCATGAACACATGACTGCACCTGTCAAAACTCAACTGTGGACAATGAATGCTGACCTCGTGATCATACCCAATGGGATAATAAGTCAGCTACAGATGTTGGATATAGTGGTAAACAAGCCATTCAATCTGCAATGAGTCTGCTCTGTGATTGGGTCCTCCAGGCATAAGCTGCAGTGCCCTGGAGAGCATCATCAACGGCTTGAAAAGATGCTGTATCTCAAATGCTTTGGGAGGGAGCAACGATCACCTTCTGTGGGAGGAGTTGGTGGAGACAGAGCATTTGAGTGATGATAGTGAGAGTGAACCCAGAGAGGCAGAGGGCCTCTGTGAGGAATAGACTAATGAATGATGTAATTTGAGGAGCCAAATGAGAGTGTAGTAACATGTGGCCATACTCAAAATTTGTGCTCTGCATTTAACCCATCCAAGCGCACACACACACACACACACACACACACACACATCTGCAGCACCTGTGGAGCAGTTGGAGGTTCGGTGTCTTGCTCCAGAGTCTCACCTCAGAGAGTGCAGGTTATTTACTCTCCCCACCAAAAATTCCTGCTGGACCGGAGACTTAAACTCACAAACTTCAGATTACAGGTCTGACTCTCTAAACATTATGCCACGGCTGCCTAAACAAGGACAGTCTATACCGTTTATTCCACTACTGTGTTATACCAACTAGCCTGTGTTTTTTTTTTCTCTCTCTCTATCAGGCTGATTTCAAGACTACAATAAGATTTCACTTCCAGTGTTAATGAAATGTTGGTAGGCTACATGGATTTACTGTAAGATGAATTGCCCAAATGTTATTTAATACAGATGGACTACAGTTTATTTTTAATACCACTTACCATGCACTTATTATTTTTGAGGGGGGATGAGTGAATAGGTGGTGGTTGTCTCGTCATGCTTGTCATTTGACACAGCAGTAGGCTTGTTTTATTTCATTTTTCCTTTTTTATTTGAACATGTTATATTTATAATGAAATATCTTGATTCTCAAATATATGCAAGTAAATGCATTTTTTACCTTATAGATCATGTTAGTTGATCTATAATGGGCGATGAGCAAAGTAGCCTAACTTTAGTGTGATCTATTAACTCCGCAAGTACCAGTTATGGGTGCTATGCCATAAAATATTTTTAATATGACTGACTTTGTATTTAACATGAATTAAAAAAAAAAAACATTTTAAGTTACTAATTATAAAACTTGCATTGTACAGAAAGAGAGCAAAGAACATTTACATTATCAAAGAACATCATCATTGACTTCCAGTTTATCCAGAGTTCAAGCACTCTCAAAAACTGAATGTATATCGTAGGCACATCTGTTCTTTGTTGTTTCTGATGAGGATTTCACCATAAAGCAGAAATCAGTCAACGCACACGCCCTGAACAAAACACCTGCATTTCAGCGATGACTCATCCGAACGTTTCTGATTGGCCATTGCATTCATAAGCTCAACACAATTGTGTGTGATTGGTTATAATGCACAGCTCTGTAAAAACATGTCTGTCTCTGCATCAGCGCCAGCCAGCGAAATCAGATTAGAATTTAGCAGCTAGTGATGAGCCTGCACTGAAAGTTCTAATCACACCAGTGCAATGTTAGTTTCGTTAACGAAGACGAAAAATACTTGTTAAATGAACATTTTTTCTGTGACGAAGACGAGACATTGATTAGCTAAAACAATGACAAAATATATGCCATGTCTTCGTTAACAAGACGGGATTATAATGTTATTTGAGGACTACCGGACATTCAAAATACATCCTATAGGATACTGTCTTGTCCTTAAAAATGTGCAACCCTGTCACTGGATTGCAATCGGATAAGGGGCATTCACAGGGAAGGATAAGGGAAAGGTTTTTGAGCCCGTAAATCATGACTTTAAACCAAGACTCACGACTTTGTAGCGTTCCAGGCAAGCCATGCCAAAATGCCTGAGTGCAGGGAATTGTAGCTAGATTATGAAATTTATTGGAACATTATATTGTCATAAAGTCATAATTTTTTTTTTCTTTTGAATTACTTTTTAAATCTGGGCAGGGCTTGCTTACACTAAAAAAAAAAATAATTTAAATATAATATAATAATATAATAGCCTTTTCACACCAGAAGTGGCAAAAGGATCTGCCGCCGCAGTTGATTTTGATATTCTAGATATTATCAAATTGCCTGAGTTTTGAGAACGTAGCGGACGTAGAGGATTAGCACCTTTGAATGGTTTAGCACCTCAGTATTTGAATGAGCTCTTCTTACATTATAATCCTCCACATCCTGGAAACCACAGGAAACAGATGATTCTTCTGCACAATCTGACTTTGCTGCAGTCTGGAATTGAACTACTGGTTTCGTCTGGTCAGAGGAGAACTGGACCCCCAACTGAGCCTGGTTTCTCCCAAGGTTTTTTTCTCCATTCTGTCACCGATGGAGTTTCGGTTCCTTGCCGCTGTCGCCTCTGGCTTGCTTAGTTGGGGACACTTCATCTACAGCGATATCGTTGACTTGATTGCAAATAAATGCACAGACACTATTTAACTGAACAGATTCAATGATGAACTGCCTTTAACTGAAAACGGAGTGTTTACTATTGTCATTTTGAATTACTGACTCACTGTTTTGCTATTTAATATTGTAAAGTGCTTTGACAATCTGTATTGCTAAAAGTGCTATATAAATAAAGGTGACTTGACTTTTGGACGTTTACAAAACCTCTTCCACAAATTAAAAAAACAAAATGAAACACATATCAGACAATGTTAAAATAAGTAATTAAATGATGGTGTCTTAACACTGCCATTAACTTTGCAAGGCAGCAGTGCCAGAGACAAACTTTTAGGAATGTAAACTAGAAGAATTTAATCTTGCTATGCCATTTATTTACTAGTAACCACATAAAGCAAGCAGAGGGCATTTCCAGCAGCAGCTATAATCACAGCTGTCTGTACTGCGAAAACAACTTACTTACCTTGTATCTGTACTTTATTCATGATGAGGAGAGAACTGAACTAAGCTTTCTTTCATCTGAACATCTCTGATAGGTCATTACATCCATAAGAGCACTGGGAGTGTGTGTGTGTGTGTGTGTGTGTGTGTGTGATTGGTTGTAATACTGTAAAACTCAGTCGACCCAATATTATCAATTAAACATTTATATAGTTATTTAACAAATTTCCATGACTTTTCCAAAAGTTTCTGGATTTATCTTTCACATTTGTTTCCAGTCGTTTTCTCAACATGACAGCAGAACAGTTAGTCTTAATACTTATCTTATATTAATTAATTTGATAAACTCACAGTAAAAACAGTTCAGCTTTATTAAGAGTCTCACGCTGGCACAACAGTTTTGTTTTGTGTGAAAAAAAAATGACAAGGTAAATTATATGAAAGAATATATGATTTCATTATTTGTGTGAATGCTTAATAGGAAACCGAATGTCTTCAGAAAAGTTTCGATTATATCTTCTCTCGGTGTAATGCATCATAAAGCAGTGTTTAGAAGACCAGCTTTGTTTACAGAGGTTACCGTGGAAACCGCTCAGTCTGCTGTCAAACTGTGGATTTACACATTCATTCAGTCTGACAATGCAACATCAGACCACATTTCTGTTCGGGCGATGAAAAACAGCCCACCTTGTTATCACAAGTCTTGACATTTTTAGAAGAACGGTTTATGGAGCAGATAAAATTTCATTCTGACATCCTTTTATTAAAAAAAAAAGATTTAAAGGCTGTTATAATTTTTTTTTTAAATAGTGAAAACTATATTTGAACGTAATATATGTCAGTATCTGACATTTTATGAATATTTTTTGTTAGTTTAAAATCTGGCCATGATTTCTTTAATATTTTACTTCACCGTTTATCCAAATAAAAAGTGTACAGTGCTGCTGATTTTGTTTGTTGGCTTTTGTCAAAACTTTGTAAAATTATTTCAGTGTGTATCAGTTTTTTTTTTAAATATATTTCCAGCACATTTTAACAAAGCCGTGCATAACCGTTTGGATTGATACATCATTTAAGAGATTTAAGTTCTGTGTAACACTGCAGCTCTCGGCCGCTTTCATCAGTGGTAAATCTGGACTTACCTGCACTCCCCAAGAGCATGGCACATTTCAGGAGCAAAATGTTGACAAAACGGTACATTTTGTTTATATATGACTTTTTTTTTTTTTAAAAACCACACACACAATAGCATGTCATAGTTTTAGCATTTCATGTTTTAATTTTGCATGTTTAATTCTTCATTCCAGCTGCACTCCAAATCTACAATATTCTGAAAACGTGCACAAAAAAAGTTTTAGGTTTTCCTTCCTCCCGCAAGAAAACAAAACAAAAAGAAATACAAATAAAATAAAAATAGAGAACATAACTATTACTCAAGCAGAGCAGAGAGGAAACTAGTGTTAATTCTAGAAAGTTCCTTCTAGTCATGTAATTGATCAGTAACTCAGTCGCATCATCGTATAAATGTCGATTGGGAATCCTCCAGTCTGGGCTCTACACCACAGGGTTAAACAAAAATATTCTCTCTCAAAGAAATATTTTCAACTCATCATTATAGCAGAAATGTCATTAATGCAGAAACTGCAGCATCTCCCATCCCTCCCTCTAACAAAATCTCCCAACTTCAGGATAAAGAAAAAAAGACAAAAATTGAGGAATGACACATTCAAACGTCCCCCCATTAAAAAAACCAAAAAAACACAAGTGACCTGAAACAGCTCAGACTCACATCGATCTGATGCAGAAAACAGAGCTTATTCTCGAAAGCTCATTTCTAGGATTTTAAAATCTGTAACTTCCTAGAGTTAAATTAAAATAAATAAATCTTTGATACAGGGAAAGCGGTCAACCTATCATTTGTAGTTGCTCTTTTTTATTTTTTTCTGTTTTTATAAGAAAAATCTGAGATAACAAAAACATGTACGTGTTTTCAGATTTTTCCACTTTCTCCACTGTCACTTCCATACGGTTATGTTAACTGACAAAATAGGCAAAGAAAATAGACATTAAAAACTGTACGCAAAGGGATTTTAAAAACATTTTCATGAAATAAATAAATAAAATACTTGTGTATATCCATGAAGCATAGCTTGGGGTGGGTGAAAGGAAAAGAGGGGTTGAAAATACTTGGTTTTCTTTTGCACTTCGAGAGCGTAATGTGATGGAGGAGAAAGGGGCGGACAGCATCAGTTTGCAGCCATTCCTGTCGCCTCGGATGAGAGCCTGAAATCACAAGAGAAGACGGCTCTTGAGCGGAGATGGAAACCAACACATGTCAGTGTCTGTGTGCTGCTGGTTACCGTGCGTTGATCAGGTACTCGGCCAGACTGATGCTGGCAGGTGAGCCGGTGATGGTGACCTGCCGGTCGCTCGAGCCCTCCACTGGATTGGCAATCTTGATCTGTGCCCCTGACATCTGACGAATCTCATTGATCTTGGCACCTTGACGGCCGATGATGCAGCCAATCAACTGTCAGGAAAACATTACCACTTTAGATAACCTTGCTATTTGAACAGATTGTAAAATGACATTTATTCCTGTGATGCTGCATTTTCAGTAGGGATGTAACGATTCACTCAACTCACGATTCAAGATCTTGATTTCATGATTCGATTCACTATTTATTTTTTTACAAACCGAGATTCAAGACGAATTATAAATGTGTCCTTTCATTATTGCTTGGACAAAATGCTGCAAGTTTCTTTGTGAAATTGAAATATAACACTAAAATATATAATATAGCTTTGCATATTATTGGTCTTTTGTTGGTTTTGAATGCTTCGATTGTCCTCTTTTGTAAGTGGCTTTGGATAAAAGCTTCTGTTAAATTACCAAATTTAAATAGACTGTAAATGTTAATAAAACTAAACTGCCACAAGTTGAATAGAGTTACACAAATAAAAAAAATCTCTTAATATAAACAAAATAAGGCTTTGTCTGTACTCTTTCCATTTAAAATGAGAGGCAACCACTCCATTTTAATCATGATCCAAACAAAGATGCTGTATACAGTACATGCAACAGGAGCAGTTTTAATCTAAATTAGATTGTATAAATTCAAAATTTGAAGCAAAAACAGAATTGTTTGACTTCAGTTTTGTGAAACTATACATAAGAATTATCTGCATGAAACAGAAACAGCAGACGAGCTGAACGAGACGCAGATCCACTCTCTGCCAGCAGGTGGAGCTTAAAGCGTTTCCTCGGTTACCGCTGTAAACAAAGCACTGATTAACACTGCGGCGGGTGGAGCTTAAAGCGTTTCCTCGGTTACCGCTGTAAACAAAGCACTGATGAACACTGCGGCGGGTGGAGCTTAAAGCGTTTCCTCGGTTACCGCTGTAAACAAAGCACCCATGAACACTGCGGCGGGTGGAGCTCAAAGCGTTTCCTCGGTTACCGCTGTAAACAAAGCACTGATGAACACTGTGGCGGGTGGAGCTTAAAGCGTTTCCTTGGTTACCGCTGTGAACAAAGCACTCATGAACACCGCAGGGGGTGGAGCTTAAAGCGTTTCCTTGGTTACCACTGTAAACAAAGCACTCAAGAAAACTGCGGCAGGTGGAGCTTAAAGCGTTTCCTTGGTTACCGCTGTAAACAAAGCACTCATGAACAGTGCAGTGGGAGGAGCTTAAAGCGTTTCCTTGGTTACCGCTGTAATGGTCCTAAGGTTGTGGCCTCAAAATACTATGATGTTCCCATGACCATGAATAAACATGTCCCTTCCCAGTCACCATACAAAAGAATGGCTTCTATTTGAAATAGAGATCATTTGTAATATAATAGATGTCTTTCCTGTCACTTTTGATCAAATGAATGTGTCTTGCTGGATAATAGTACTAACAATAAAGCCTTGTTATTAGGGGTGAGCCATATGAGCTAAAATTCATGTTTTACACTATCCAGGTGATATCAATATTATATTGCGATATAAGAAAAAATACAGTAAAAATAATTTTAACCTTATATCTAGAAAAAGTGAACGATTGGACATAGACCTGAAAAGTTTTTTTTATTGTGCCATTGTTTTTCTCAAAAGTGCAAACCATGAGGTAGACCTGTGTGAATTAAATAAAATAGTGTGTGTGTGTGTGTGTGTGTGTGTGTGTGTGTGTGTGTGTGAGAGAGTTGGTCAGTGGTTCCCAAAATCTGCCTGAAAAAAATCTGCAAAAAGAGGCAGCGGGCCAGGGGCCTGGCCTCTCTTTTTTTCTCTGGCCGCCTCTTTTTGTTTTTTGGAAAGTCTCTTATGCTCACCAAGGCTACATTTATTTATTAAGAATACAGTAAACACTAATATTGTGAATTATTTTCAGTTTATATGATCTATTTGAATGTTTTAACATACAGGCTACTGTATTTCTGTGATGCTCCGCTGTATTTTCAGCATCATTACTCTTCAGTGTCACATGATCTTCAGAAATCAGAATATAATATATAAAGAAACATTTCTAATTATTATCCATGTTGAAAACAGTTGTGCTGCTTGATATTTTTGAGCAAACTATTTTTCCACGATTCTCTTATGAATATTTGAAATGGTGGTTTGTGTCAGAGTTATTTAACCCAATATAACTCTGATTGATCTGCTGCAGCTGATAACAGAGCGCTCCAGCGGGTGCTGAGTCATGGCTGAGCTAATCAGGGCATTAATATTGTGTTTAATTACTTGCGGGACAGTTATACAGTGTGGTCTTCATCACCCTGCAGAGGTTTCTTTTGGAAAGTACATGATCCCTCTGTTTGTGAAGCACTGGGTCAGGTGATTAGCGCTCTATTAGTTTGGTCTGTTATGATGCTCTGTGTGTTTGATTACTAATGTCTGTGTAGCACACTAGGGGTCCCTGAAGATTTACAAGGGGTCACCAAGCTCACTCTAGTTTCAGGGTTACAAATAGGGATCAAACGGTTACAGTTTGTGGATAAACAGACGAAAGTCCCCACGGTCAGTACTGCCACTTAATATTTTGACTTATTAAAACAGTATTTGATTTCTGTGCGCATTATGATTAAACGCTGATTAAGTTTTTTGTTGGTATTTTCAGTAGTGATTATGGACTCATTGTTGCAGCCCTAATATTGTCAGATTTGTCTGTCCTGTCAGAAGCGTGTGGCAAACTCACGTCGTTAGGAATGGTCAGTTCATGAGAGCCTGTCTGTGCAGTAGCGTCCATACCAGCTGCAGAACAGAGAAACACAATCAGCCAATGAAAGGAGCAGACGCAGAGCAACCGTGTCTGAGAGAGGGATTTACCAGTGAAGCCTTGGCTGCTGGGGGCCAGAGGAAACGGACTCTGCTGCATCGCCAACTGGTGGAGTTTAGTGAGCTGCGGAGACAGAAAACAGCATGCCACGACACTGAAGATTTAACATGAGTAAGTGTTCTCCCAGAGGAAACACAAGAACGGTCTCTTACATCAGGCTGAGGAATGGCATGTTGTCCCTGCACCGCGTATGCCTGCAAAACACACGTCTGAGATGAGATCAAACACACACACACACACACACGTACTAGAGCTGCAGGTGGCATTAACACACACACACACACACACACCTGTCCTCCTGCGAAAATGACAGGCGATCCTGAGGGTTTGGGTCGGTAAGGGATGGTCACACCTTTGGGAGGCGACTGAAAGGAGAACAGAGGTATTGATGTGTTGTGGAGATGTGTGTGTGAATGGAGGGCAGAGAGTGTGTGTGTTTACCTCCAGCATGACCACACAGATCTGTTTGACACACTCGATGATGGACAGCGGGGTCCCGGCGATCGTGATGGCTCTCTCAGTAGAGTTAGGCAGCATGTCTCCAGCCACCTGGACCTGAGCTCCTGTCGACTACACACAGAAACACCGATGAACAGCCGCCTCCACACACAGTAAAGCGCTTCACTTCCTGCGCTCTCACCTCCCTGATCTCCTTGATCTTGCAGCCGCCCTTGCCGATGAGCGATCCGCACTGGCTGGCCGGCACCACGATCCTCAGCGTGACCGGGGGCTTGGAGGTGGCCGTGCTGTTGGACATGGAGCTGCTGATGTCCTGGAGCACATTATTAACATTTCATTTAAGTGAACCTAAAAACACTCTTCACATAATCCTGTATGCATAAACGATAAATTGAATATAGATTAATCGTCATTCAAGCTGCAGAAGTCAGTCAGCAAGCAGAGTCAATGACAAACTGCAGCAGGATTGACTTTAAAGCAGCGCTGTCTCTTTAAAATCTGATGCACATGACACACTTCTGATTTTCTCCCATCTCTTTATATTGGAGTAAATGTTAATATTACATTCACATGGACTACTTTCTAGTTCTTAGCAGAGGACCCAGGGTATCAAACCCAGCCGAATAGAATATAATTCATATGATAATATTGACGTCACTTAAGTGCACTAAAGCTTTGATCCGTGTCTGAAGGCATGTTTTGAGTGCCCAGAACCCCCTGGAGGAGCCCAGCGCTGAGGGGCTTTAACAGAAGAGCATGCTCCTGATGTGACGCTGTACCTCCTCCAGTTTCTCGATGATCATGGAGAAGGCTCTGAAGATGGCCGTGGTGGGGCCTGCGAGGGTGATGATGCGCTCGGGGCAGTTCCCTTCAGAGATGTTGATCCGAGCGCCGCTCTGCACAGAGACACCATCACTAACACATGAAGAAAAGCATCACCAGCACAGCTACACACACGCCTCGGAGCTCACCTCCTCTCGCATCTTCTTCACCGATTCACCTTTCTGTGAGACACAAACATGCAGGGATAAGTGCACTGGAATAATAAACCCGTGACAGCAGTATTAGTTCTGCTCATTTTCACTCTGCTAATACAATAATTCAAGGCAGTCTGATCCCAAATTTCCAATTCTTTTTAAATAAAAGCCACTGGTGCCCTCTGCAGGCATATGTTATAATGAGTAATGTAAACTGCTCTGTTGTTTAATACAGTAACAGTTTTGGTACAGATCTTTAAAAACCCACCTTTCCGATGATGCTGCCCACTTCTTTACCATGCATGAGCAGTCTGATGGTGAGCGTGACGTTCAGCCCTCCTTCAATCACACCAGAGTCCATGATGATCAACGAGACGAGCCCTGGATCTGTGCTCACGGGCGATCAACCTGTGCACACACACACAGAGAGAGAGAGAGAGAGAGAGACAGAGAGAGAGACAGAGAGAGAGAGACAGAGAGAGACAGAGAGAGAGACAGAGACACAGAGAGACAGAGAGAGAGAGAGAGAGACAGAGAGAGAGAGACAGAGAGAGAGAGAGACAGAGAGAGAGACAGAGAGAGAGAGAGACAGAGAGAGAGACAGAGAGAGAGAGACAGAGAGAGAGACAGAGAGAGACAGAGACACAGAGAGACAGAGAGAGAGAGAGACAGAGAGAGAGAGAGAGAGACAGAGAGAGAGAGACAGAGAGAGAGAGAGACAGAGAGAGAGACAGAGAGAGAGAGACAGAGAGAGAGACAGAGAGAGAGAGACAGAGACACAGAGAGAGAGAGAGAGACAGAGAGAGAGAGACAGAGACACAGAGAGAGAGAGAGAGACAGAGAGAGAGACAGAGAGAGAGAGAGAGAGAGAGAGAGAGAGAGAGAGAGAGAGAGACAGAGACACAGAGAGAGACAGAGAGAGAGAGAGAGAGAGACAGAGAGAGAGAGACAGAGAGAGACAGACACACACACAGAGAGAGACACACACACGGTCACTCCTCTACTATAACTATGTCAGTCATCTACAGAGTTCTTCATGATAAACACGCTACACATCACAAACCCGATGAAACACTCAATGAAGCGTAAACACGCCATTCATTTTCATCAGCAGGTTCTCCCGAAAAACAACATAAATACTCAGTTTAATCAACAGGCCATTAAGATAAATATGAAGCTAATTCCTGCTGCTCAAACGAGTTTGGTTTTAAATCGGCGGATTTTCTTTGTAAACACGCCATTTAACTCTTCGCGGGGCGAAGCTGCTTTAGCTCGTGTTTACTAGCTGCGTAACAGAGCCAGCGGACCGCTCTTTAATCGAAACGAGCCTATTTCGGCTGAATTCACGGCGTTTATTTGAGAACTTAAACAACGCAGTGTTGATCTTAACGATAAAATATCGAGTCAGATCGCAAGAGAGCAGCGGACGCTGATTAGCACGAGCGCTAGTGCTAGCGCGCTCCCGCGGCCTGCAGGCCCCTCGCGCTCATGAACGCACGAAACGCGGCAAAGTCTCACCTGACGCGCGCTCCGGGAAGGGGAGAGGGTTCGAGGGTCCGGAGGGTAAGAGGGGGAGGTTCGGGAGGGAGTTTTGAGAGGATTCGGGGAAGAGGGAAGACACGGCTGCGTGATCGAGCTCCACTCTTACAAAGACAACAAGATGTGTCCCGATCACCTCTCACCCACGACCTTTCTGACGTCACCGCGCACTGGCCCCGCCCCGCCCCGCGACGCACACTGCGCGCAGTACGTACTGAAGATGAATGAGCGACAGAACCATGTCTATGGACAGAACCGGGTGCGGATCGGGTCACAGGGTCAGAGGGAATAATGAACTCGGCCGTCTCTGGGTGTGAATGAATATGTGCTATCAGTATGAGTATGACAGGCACAATAATAATCAAAAGTTCAAAATCACTCTCAAGGACCTTCTCCTGGACTGTGCCCAGCTGGTGGAATGACCTCCCAATCTCTACCTGGGGCCGGATTCACCAAACATTCAAATCTTCTTTTTATTTTCTTACTTAAGAAAAAAGTTACAAATATTTTGTAAACCCCAAAATAAAAGAATATTCTTAAAAACCAATGTAAAAACTTCTTAAACTTAGGAGAACCTCAGACTTGTCTTAAATCCCAAATAGTAAGAATGATTTAATGAATGTATTGGGTTATCTCAAATCAGTAGTATTTAAGCATTACAGCAACACTAGCTACATATAATACACTGTAGGACTATTAACAGAGATGTGCACAAGTTTTCTGAAGTGACCTGAAGCCCTGAACGAGTTGAGACCCAAATGCTTTATTACCATGTCTTATGCACATCAAGACTTTCATGAGCATTAAAATCATTTGTATTAAATCAGCACTTAAAAAGCAAAATGCTGCTGCTTCAGGTATGTGTAACCTACAGTACATTTACATTTAATCATTTAGCAGACGCTTTTATCCAAAGCGACTTTTAAATGAGAACAACAGAAGCAGTCAGGTCAACAAGAGAACAACAACAGTATACAAGTGCCATGACAAGTCTCAGTTAGTCTAGTACAGAACATGAAGCCAGGCTATTTTTTTTTTTTTATATAAAATTAAAAGGCAAGAAAAGGAAAAGTGCCAGTATTAGTTGGTTAAGTGCAGGCGAAAAAGATGAGTCTTTAGATGTTTATTGAAAATGAGTAAAGACTCAGCTGTATGAATTGAGATTGGGAGGTCATTCCACCAGCTGGGCACAGTCCAGGAAAAGGTATAAAAGTATAAAAGGTATAAAAGTATAACTTCATAAAACCGTTCTCACCATTCGTCAAAATTAGACTATTGTTGGCCTACTGTATGAAAATGATTTTATCAACAGATTGGTTAGCAATAGCATGGTCTGTGGTAGACTTTTCTTAGTGTCGGGACAACAGTACAATAAAGAATAAGTTAACATTAAGTGTTTTAAATCATAAAGAATATGTTGTCTTTTTGCTCAGTTTCACCAAGAATGGTTCTAAACAGAGTCATGTTGTGCGTCTCTGCACACAACTGTGTTTGGTTACTGAAAGAATTTGCGTTTTTGAATCAGTGATTCACTGACCCATTCATTTCAGTTTAATTCTATACAATTCAAATTTATTTGTATAATGTTTTTCACAATACAGATTGTTTCAAAGCAGCTTTACAGAAAATGCATGTGTCCACATTACAAAACAGAAGTGAATGTTGTTGTTTTTTTTTTTTTTTTTTTTTTTTTTACAAATGAACAGTTCAAGATAATTACTTATAGCAGGGTACTCAAGATCAGATTTATACCACTTAAAATGTGAAGGGCCACAAATTACAATTTGCATCATAAGACTTTATTTAAAGGTATAGTTCACCCAAAAATGTAAATGTGATGTTTGTCTGCTTACCCCCAGGGCATCCCAGATGTAGGTGACTTTGTTTCTTCAGTAGAACACAAACAGAGATGTTTAACTCAAACCGTTGCAGTCTATCAGTCTTATAATGTAAGTGGAGGGGAATCACGGCTAAAACATACAATAAAACAAACAAACAAAACAACACAAACAAGACCAAATTAAACCCTGTGGCTCATGACAATACATTGATGTGTAAAGACACAAAAGGATCGGTCTGTGAAACTGAACAGTATTTATATCGTTTTTTACCTCTGATTCACTGTCCTGAGTGTGTTCTCAGCAGCAGGAGTGTGAGGCGTCTTCTTCTTCTGCTTTACGGAGGATCGCAGACTTGTGTTGTCTCCCAGCACGATGAGACAAAACCAATAAAACCCATTATAAATGAGGCATTTGTAGCATCCAGTGGGGACATAATTACTGATTATACTGTCTTTTTACGTGTTGCATTGCATCGCGCTGTGTAAACATAAGCCCATGTCTGCATTTGTAATCTGAGAAACGACAAGCACTACTCTACACTGCTCATAACTAGCGTTTGAATAATCAGTGGCAAATCCTTTAGATATAAAAAATGTACTTACAGGCTGTGAGTCAGAAGCACAGGCAGTTCAGGAAACAGTCCTCCATAAAATGTGCTGCACACGTCTGAATATTTGGGTTGAACTGTTCTGGAACAGTTTTGTAAATACATATTAACTAGGGCTATGAATCTTTGGTAAGGCAGCGATTCGATTCGATTACGATTCATAGGTTTTCGATTCGATTCAAGAACGATTTTTGCAAATTTAGAACGATTCAATTCGATTTGATTCACAATTAAATTCGTTTCGATTCGATTATAATGATTCGATTCTGCATTCTTTAAAGGGGTGATAAAACACGATTTCACTTTTCTAACTTTAGCTAGTGTGTAATGTTCCTGTTTGAGCATAAACAACATCTGCAAAGTTACAACGTTCAAAGTTTTAAGCAAAGGGAGATATTTGCTTTTAAAGAAATCCATTTCTAAGGACTACAGCAAACGGCCGGTAGGGACTACACGACATTCCTCCAGGGTTGCTGACGTCACTAAGCCCAAAACCCCTCCTCCGAGAATAATAAATTAGGGGGGGCGGGGTGGGGAGCGAGGCCATTTTATATTGCTGTGGAGATTGAGAAGAGTTGTTGTATGCTGGAGTGTCATTGCCGCGATGCCGACGAAACGCTGTTATTTTCATCCGGATTCCAGGTCCACTTTGTTCAGCCTTCCTAGGGACGGGGAAGTTAGGGATCAATGGTTAAAATTTATTTTTAACTCGGTCCCTCAAAATTATTACCCAAATCTCGCTCTCTGTGCTGCTCATTTTACGGAGGAAAGCTTCCACAATCTTCGCGAGTTCAATGCAGGATTCGCCCAACGGCTTGTCCTGAAAGATGGAGCAGTTCCAACTTTAAAAACAGAAGCTGTTTACGGGCCACAACCTGTAAGTATGACTTATTTTTTGTCGATGTGTTTTACTGTAATAGTTTGTATTGCTTATTGTACATTGTATCAAGGAAGTGAACAATTAACAACGCTGTTTGGCTCCGCAAACCAGTTTGTTAAATGCTCATTCATGCATTCGACAAACCCCTAACGTTAACGTTACAAACTTTTTTTCTTAATCTCAACCGCGAACTTGGAATTAGTGTATATCATTATTTGATTAGAGCGTTTATGTATTGTTTATCTACATGTTTGTTTATCTGCAGGCATGCTAAACATGGTTCTGTGTTTGATTCGGCTACTATAGTAAAGCCAATGTTTAGTGTTCGTTTTGGGTTAATAGTTATAGCGACAGATATTTGGCTATAAGCGTTCTAAAAATACAAAAGTAACGATTCCATTCAGTACCGATTACTATAGATCTTCACTCTTTAATCAAAAAAAATCCCGTTGAGGACTAATATAATTTGTTAGAACAATTATATGAAATTCTTGCTTATGAAGCTTATTTTTTGTGGTCCAATGATTATTATCCAGTAATTCATTTTTTCCTACTATTTTACATGACAAATGTATGTTTTAAGCTGTAATTTGATCATTGATTACATATTGTCATTATTTCTTACAGACAACATCTCAGGAGGGTTCGAGTTCCCAAGAGCTCCCCACTACATCTACACTTCATGAAGTTGGATGTCAGTCAGACCCTATAGAGACCGAAACTGTAGCCACAGAGATAAAGCCAAAGATGCGATCAGTGGGCACACAACTTTCAATGGGTACATTGAGCAGTTTCCACTTAAGGAGCAAAGGTATGAAATACAGACATTAAATGTGTTTGTGTTACTTTATCATATGCAGTTCTAGTACACATTGTCTTTTTTTATTATAATTGTTATACCGGCTACTGAAACTTATGTGTATTAGAAAGTGGCTTATGTTTCTCACTGTAAAAAAATTGTAATAGCATGACAGATGGTTATGAGTAATTGTATTTTTTACTTTTTTTTGTACTTGTAGGCATTCAGGCAACATATTATGGTCATGATGTGGGCACCCAAACAACTGAGATGTTTCCTGATGTGCAGCTGTCTTCAACACCAGTAAGGGGCTCAGTCTTCAGGCCCAGTAAGAGACCTCGTCTGGTGTTAGATGAGGAAGAAGAATCAGAATTAAATGTCGAACCCACTGATTCCACATATAACCCAGATTCTGTTGTTACTGAAGAATCAGAATTGGCGTAAGATATAAATACATATTGACACACTTTTTTACCAATACATTTGTTTAAAAAAATATATAAAACATGAAAGCAACTTCCTAATATTTATTCTTTTTATATTGCCTTAGGATAGATCCACAGCCCGACCACAGCGATAACAAATACATTGTTTTTGAAAGCTGTCTTCGAGAGCTGTTTGTGTCCTGTCCAGTTTGTAAGACAAAGTGTGTTGTCCAGAGCAGACGAAGGGGGACTTTTGTTGCATTCACCCAGCTTTGTGAAAAGTGTAACTACTACAGACAGTGGCAGAGCCAGCCCATTGTAGGGAGTACCCCACTTGGAAACCTGCTATTGTCTGCTGCAACGTATTTTACCGGTGGATCTTTTAAACAACTAGAGAAGGTATTACAATTACAATAAAATTCACAAAAAAATACTGTGTTGTTTCATTATGTATGTACTGTATGATTTCTATGATTTCTATGTTAATAGATTTTCAAGGCCATGAAGCTCCAGATGATGCATTTCGTAACTTTTAGGATTCATGCCAGGAATTTCATTGAGCCTACCATAATACACAAGTGGAAGCAAGATCAACTGAATCTTATAAGACAGCTGCAAGAGGGAGGAAATGTTGCTGTGGCTGGAGATATGCGTGCTGACACGCCAGGTACGTTTACCGTAAATAAAAAAAAAATCACGCCGTTTATTTTATAGTCTTTGAGTTTTCCTAAAATATTATGATACTGATGTTCTCAGTAATGTTCTATATATGATTATGATGTTTACAATAGGACACTCAGCAAAATTTGGCAGCTACACCATTATGCACATGGAAACCAACAAAATTCTGGATCTTCAACTAGTTCAGGTTAGTAATTAAGCATTTAAAAAATTTATTTACATTTTCTTTTATCTGTTATTGTTTATACTCTACTCTGTTTATACATTTGAAATGTTGTGTACCCAACAACAGAGCAACGGGGTTGGTGGAAGTTATCATATGGAAAAGGAGGGATTGAAGCGTTGTCTCGATAAGCTCGAGTCTAATGGTTTAGCTGTTGACTACATCGTCACCGATCGCCATCCGCAGATTCAGAAGTACCTGAGGGACCTCAATATCACTCAGTTCTATGACGTGTGGCACTTTGAGAAAGGTAATTATTTATCTTTGTATTATTAATTGATTCTTATTCAGTTAATTGTTCAACCTAACATGTACATTTTTATTTTTGTGGTAATTTGATTATCTTGAAATAATGATTGTACAACCAAGCTTTTACTTTGTACAGGTTTTTCTAAGAAACTTGACAAACTTTCAAAAATGAAGGACTGTGAGGTGCTGAAAAAATGGTTGCACAGCATCAAAAACCATGTTTACTGGAGTGCGATTTCCTCTGAGTCTGGGCCAGAAAAGGTGGCGAAGGGGAATTCACTGCAGAACCACATCCAAAATGTACATGTTCATGAGAACCACCTCTTCCCCAAGTGTGAACACCCAGACAAAGTTTCCAGGGATCCAAAAAATGGATCCAACCAGGTATGACTGTATAGAGAGACAAATGACAATAAAATGACAGTAAACTAGTAAAATTTTGAGATTTTCTTCATATTTTATCTGTTTGGTTACAGGATCAATAGCGCTCCATAAAGTGGAAAAGCTATTATACAACAAGAGAGTTCTCAAGGATATAGAAAAGCTCAGCCACAACTTTCAGACGTCATCACTGGAGGCTTTCCACAGTCTGATTTTGCGTTTTGCCCCAAAGAACGTGATTTTCCCTTTCATAGGAATGTTGTGCAGGTAATAATCTTTGACATATTCAGTAATATTTATAAGCATTGTTTCTAACAATTGTTATGGAAATGTTTTTTTTATTCATTATTTTATTAATATTAATGATCTTTCCCTATAATAAATGATGTTCTTTCCTAATAAGGAAGAAAAAGGATAAATAGGTTAGGAGCCTTGCCTGTGGCCCTACAGTATGTTATCTATGATATGAGTAGCAGAGATATAAAGAGTTATAAAGCCTCCCATCTTGGCCAGAACTCTCACATTCTCTTGACTGACTGTGCGACTGTGAGCCTTTCTTGCAAGAAAGAAACCATTATAATCATGGATTGAACATTTGTCTCTTATTCTGAATTGTTTGTTTATTTGTCACAACACAGTCTACTAATCTTCATATTTTATGGATTGTGCACTGATTACAGGCTGTATCTTGCAGCAATGCACTATAATGAAAATGCTAACCGTGAGCAGGCAACAACAACTGAAGGACAGGCTGTGTATAAGATCGTTTTTCCAAAGTCCAAAAAAGGGGAATGCACAGCAAAGCCAGTGAAAATAGAACCAACATACAGTAAGTTTGTTTTATTAACAATAATATATAAAAAAAACTATAATAAAATAAATATAAGCTTACAAAAAATATTTATAAATATTACACAAATGTTAATTATAAAACAAAGGTAGATTATTTATCAGTAATTATGTAAAACCATAGAGTGACTCAGTATTCTGTTTTTTACAGACTATGTGGATGACCTTATGAGCCTTCTGTTACATAAAGTCTTTGTGGACCCCAAGCCATATGCGGAAGAGCTGCATGCAATCCCCATTCCACCTCCTCTGTCATCACAGTATGAAAAACCTTCCAAAGAAGAGGTGATTGCCCAGTGTGTGTCACGATTCAGTCGAGGGGTGGCCGGAACCCAACATACTGTCCCGCTGGATCAGGAAACTGTAGACGGATCCGGTTAACAACACATGAGGGGATGACAACCCTCACACTACGTCCTAGGTAGCCCCAGCACCAGCTGACAAAGCTGCGATAGGCCAGATAACGGAAACGCCTATGACAGGAATAGAAAACCTCAATATTGTGTATAAAACCAGTGGTATATTGGAAACATGTATATGTGATGTGAAAATATGTTTGATAAAAATGTATATTTTGATTAGTTTTTGTCTTTGAATAACTATATAGTAAATATAAATGTGTAAATATATATATTTTGTATCTATTGTCTTTTATTTATGTTCTTTTACACAACATAATTTCATAAAATTTAATAAATACTTACTCCTCTTCATTTCTGCGTCTCACTGGTCCATAGTCGGCTCTGTAAATATTATTGATATTTTGCAAAGTATACGGATTTAAGCAGTTTGGTTCAAAACCTGGATGCTCAACCATACATTTAGGAGGGTCTGGAACCTCCATCATTCGTTTTACAACCTAAACGGTAATGTAAGACAATGAGAACATACTGTACAATTAACCTATGTTCATCTTTTAAATATGAAAAAAGATTATACAGAATTAACACGTTATGCATAATTTTGGTAATAGCTTATTACACTACCTTCTGTATTTCTTTGCAGCAGATGTTTTCCTCTTCAATTGGCATTTTTGCACAGTTATTACATGTACACCTAATAAAATATATACATTTTTTTAAATAAAAAAGGTTCTTGAATACACTTTTGTTAATAGACAAACACTTATTAATGTTATAAATTAAACATCAACTATTATAATTAGTACAATTAAATTACAGCGTATCTAAAAAAGTATTAGATATCAACAACAAAAAACATACCATTCTGAAACGTCATTTAAACGCCGTTCTTGAACAGGTTCTGCTCGTTCATCTTCATTAAAATTTTCTAGGTCCGATTCGGGCTCAAATTGGTATGGTTTTATTGACGCCATTGTTTCTAATACCACCAAAGCACAGACGACTGGTAAAGGTAAGGGGCGTGACGTTACCGAAAAACGTGCTCTAGGCGGTTAGCGAATCACAACACACTGGGCCAGCTAACCAATCTGAGCCCATTGCTATTTTTGTGGGACTGGCTTCATAGAACCCGGAAACCATCAGACCGTTTTACAAGGAGGGACAGAGCAGTGTAGAGTAAAGGTAAAATATATGAAAAATAATGCGATTTTTTAAAAAACAAAGCATGAACACATGTTACAGTGCACCCCACAAACACAATCAAGCCTTCGAAAAACCGCGTTTTACCACCCCTTTAAGTGCATTTCATGGGATTATTTAAATGCTTCTACTAAATTCTTTAAATGCTTAGTCAGGGGGCAAATTACAGTAGCATTTATATTTAGAGAACCATAGGTTATAAAAAAAAACTTTTGTCCATTGTTAAATGCTAGTTTAATGATGTGACATGGCATACGTAAAAATGTATGTAAGCCAAGTTTTTAAAAAAGAGCTTAAAGAGTATTATGTATAAGCTAACATTTTGTCACACCAGGGGCGTAGCCATAATTTCAGAAGTGACAGAAATGTCAAATACAATCATTTTATGTATGTAGCCTATATAATAATAATATTAATATTAATAATTATGTCACAGGTCGGAGCGGACCACAGGTGTCGTGAGTCACGCCCCTCCCTAGTTTCCACCTCGAGGAGGTCCCAAGAACGCCCCAATGACCAGACACACGAGAGACGGTAAGTAAATATTAAAACAGCTTTATTAAATTACTAAAAAAAAGGTATAGGGAAGGGAGGGGGAGGGAAGCTAAAATCCAACTCTCCAATTGGGGGAGTATCAGTCTCGAGTCTCTTAGACTCCGTCACGGGAGATCTCGGTAAGTCCTTCACTCCTCTTTCCTTCTGGCTATGTGACGACAATCAGCTTATTCACAAGTGCCCCTTTGTTCTAGCTTGCAGAACAGCTGCCCGGGGCCCTCTCCTTTTCCTGGACGTATCAGATACAAGTGGTAAGTATTTAGAGTTTGAATGCACGGTGGATACCTGCTGCTTCCCATGGCGAACTCCAAGGCGGCCCAATGGGTTGGACTCCCAGTCGTCCAGATGCTGGTGGAGCTGCACAATGGCTGTCGGGACCCAACTGAGACCGTACTGGTAAGTGTACGGGAGGTGTTTGCGGTTTCTGTATCCTGAGTAATGGGTCGACGTACAGGTAGACACTTCAAAGGGACCTGCTAGATCTGCACAAGAACATACAAGTAAGTATGACAGGACTGGACATGGACGGTGGACAGGGGGGCCACTGGCTCTTTGCTCGGGGCACAGGCAAGTCTGTAGGAAAGACAACTGAGGCTTCACTTGGGCATACAGGCGAACGTACAACACAATATGCTGGCTTTAGCTTTGGGCATAGGGTAAGTACATCAAAGGTAGCTGGGGCTTCACTCTGGGCATACAGGCGAATGTACAACACAATATGCTGGCTTTAGCTTTAGGCATAAGGTAAGTACATCAAAGGTAACTGGGACTTCACTCTGGGCATTCAGGCGAATGTACAACACAATATGCTGGCTTTAGCTTTAGGCAAGAGCTTACGGTGAATATACAGGGAAGCAGAAAGGGATGTTACTCACACCTTTTGGGGAAATAGACGTCAGGCGTTCCTTTTCTGAGGTTTACCAACTGCTGATAGAGATGCGGGTCGAAAGCTGCTGCTGCGTTGGGCCGAACACGGCCTCCGCTGATGTCACACACAGGTAAGTTGTTTAACCCAAACTGTGCTACACTGGGTGGGTCGGAAGCTTCCCTCTCCTTTCTGCCAACCAACAGGGTGAGTCTTCTAGACAGGGGCGAACCTTTGAAGAACTCCACAGCAGGTAATAATACACGCACAGCTGATTTCCTCCTCCAACAGCAAACTCCTCACCATTAATACTTCCCACTATATCCACACTGTTCTTACTTGAATTTGTTTCCCACCTCCGTTACGTGGGGTAGAAGGGTCAGGATGTCATCGATGGCCTCTAATTAGAGATGTTGTTTTCTTCGCCCGCCTCAGTACTCACTTCCTCCACAGGATTTCGTCGGGCCTGAAAGGGTGGTTTTTGACGACACAAATACAGCACAACACTGCAATTTTCAAGTGTATACACTCACAGCAAAGGACAAAGGCTCACCCACTTGCACTCCACACACTCTTGGTGAATTTAGGGTCAAACCCCCCCCGTCTGACCAAGGACTCGTCCTGGAAATCGTGGGAACACTGATGCAAAGAATATTCAGATTTAAACGTCGCCACCACGACACCCCAACGTCTTCTCTCACTCCTGATCCCGGCTCACCCACAATCCTCCTCCACGGTGGGGCCGCTCACTTACTATGCCAAAAACTCACAAAAAGGCTCACAGATAGTTCACTCCAGATAATTATGCTGCTGTACGATGGTTTGGAGTACTCACACCGTTACTAACACGAGGTCTCTTTTCCCTCTTCTTTCCAGCTCCTGGATACTTCTCCTGCTGCCACGTGACCTGTCCAAAAAGGGCCTCCTTCAGCGATATTTCCGGTGAGTCTTCCTGTTCTCAACCACTCAGAATTCGTTACACATGTCCATAGAGCATTTCACAGTTAGATAGACATCCCAATATACTCAGCCCGGTTTCTGTTTCTGCCAAACCCTTGTCTCCGTCTTCGCCCAGCCAACAATATTCCTCCGCCTTCTTTCCGCTGCCCTTGCCCATACACTCCAACTCACTCGCCGTATCGGCTGGAAAAAACTACTCCTCTCTGCAGTTTCTGAGGCCCTCTTTATACTCCTCCCTCTCTCCACACTGCCCAATCCGCGATCGCCCCGTTCATCTATCCACCTGCGATAAATGAAACCCTGATTTCCTTTCCCGGAGTTCCCGGAAGTAGCCGGTGTTTGAGGAATTATGGTCCGTGCGGAACCAATCTCCGTCCTTTTAGTTCCGCCCTTACAAAGTCACTCCGTGACATCCTCCCCCGCCAATCCATTCTAGTCCCTAGAACGTCTCTCTGCCCACTCACCGTAACGTGCAGGAGGGCGTCCTCGGTTCTCTCGGTGGGACCGCCGAGGTGGCGAAGCAGGGCCAACTCTGGCAGGAACATCCACAGGGCCCCTTGGGACCACTCGGGCGGGCACATTCACAGGGCCCCTTGGGACCACAGCCCATCCCCCAATCCACGGGGCTACGGGCGCCGGCGCTCTTGGGTAAGCCGCTAATAAAGCTCGTACCTGATTTTCTGGTACCACAATCTGGCAGATCTCCTCATCTAGCCCCGGATCTCTGATGATTCTGCACAGTACTCCGTCTCTCAACTTGAGCTTCGTCCATTGCCCCAGCAACTTTCGTCCTGTCCCAACTTGGGCTTGTCTTTCCGCCGGCGTTGGCCTTCAGCCCTGTTCCAGCCATTGACTCAGGGTCCTCACCTCTCTGTCTCCCTGTTGCCTCTCCCTCCATCGGCGGGGGTCCCATCTCCAACTCACGCCTACCATATACACCTCCTCTCCTTGGTCCGATACTGGACCTGATGGACTCAAGTTCCCCACCGCCGGGAGTCGGGACAGGGCGTTGGCGTTGGTGTGCTCTCGCCCAGGCCGATACTGAAGCTGGTAATCATAATTCGCTAACTGGGCCACCCACCGCTGCTCCACAGCCCCCAGCTTCGCTGTCTGTAGGTGCACAAGCGGGTTGTTATCGGTGACCACTGTTACCTGAGCGCCCCAGAGGTAGTCTTTGAATTTTTCGCTGAGTGCCCACTTCAATGCCAACAACTCCAGTTTGAAGGAACTATAATTGGTATCGTTCCTCTCTGCAGGATGAAGACTCCGACTAGCATACGCGATGACCCGTTCCACTCCCTCCTGCCGTTGGGCTAGTACTGCCCCCAAGCCGAGGTTGCTGGCATCTGTGTAAAGAACAAAGGGTTTAGTGAAGTCCGCGTAAGCTAAAATTGGGGCTTGCAACAGCTCCTGCTTCAGCCGTTGAAAGGCAATCTCACACTCGGGGCTCCACGTAATGGCCGGGGACCCGCGGCCTCGAGGGCGTCCCGTCCCGGACAGCAGCTGATTCAAGGGTTTTGCGATCTTAGAAAAATCTTTGATAAACCGTCGGTAGTATCCTACAAAGCCCAAGAATGATCTCACTTGCCTCACGGTCTTTGGGGCACTCCATTCTCGTACTGCTGCTACCTTTTCCGGGTCCACAGAAACCCCCGCGGCACTCACACAGTGGCCCAAAAACCTGACCTCCCTCCGCAGCAGGTGGCACTTGTCTGGTTGGAGCTTCAACCCATACCTCTCCATCGCCTGAAAGACCTTCTCCAGATGTTGCAGATGGGATTCAAAGTCTGGGGAATAGACAATCACATCATCAAGATATACGAGTGTGGACTCCATCAACTGACCTCCCAAACACCGTTGCATGAGCCGCTGGAACGTGGCTGGGGCGTTACAAAGGCCAAAGGGCATCCGGTCCCATTCAAAAAGACCAAACGGGGTCGTGAAGGCGGTCTTTTCCCGGTCTACCTCTTCCACCTGCACCTGCCAATATCCGCTGGCCAAATCCAACGTGGAGTACCAAGCTGATTTCGTTAAGCTGGCGAGTGAGTCTTTAATTCTAGGTAATGGAAAGGCATCCTTCTTAGTCACTTGGTTCAGTTTTCGGTAGTCGACACAGAACCTCCAGGCCCCTGTCTTCTTCTGCACCAGTACAATAGGAGCCGCCCACTGGCTGCTTCTTTCTCGAACGATCCCTTGGTCGAGCATACCTTGCAGCAGAGTCCGAACCTCGGTATATAAGGTAGGTGGTATCGGGCGATATCTCTCACGACTGGGTCCAGCTTCTCCCGTGGGGATCCGATGTTTCACTATGTTCGTACATCCGTAATCTTCATCATGGGCAGAGAAGACATGCTGCCACTTCCTTAGAAGTTCCTGTAGCTTACGTGTCTGAGTCTGCTCCAATTTCTCTCCTCGTAGGGATTCGCCCAATAGATGGCCGGGCACTTCTTCCCCCGCCGTCCTGGCGGGCGAGTCTACTTGAGTCAGGCCCACTTCGACCACTGTAGGGCATACCTGGCGGAAACTCACGTCCCTTTCTTCTCGCACTTGATGGGGCTCCACCATCGTCACTCTTGCCAAACGTTGGTGTTTGTGTAGATGTATGGCACAGGGCTTCTCATTTCGTACCTTTACCGGAACTCGTCCTCGGCGGACCACCGCCAGTCCTCGGGCCACTTCCACATCCTGACAATCCAGATGGGGCTCTACCAGTACCCAGCCTTCCGGCCCGTGTTCTTGTTGGGGGACCCTTACCCATACTATGGCCTCACTTCGGGCCGGTACGGACAGTGCATAGCGGCAAGCTACTCGACCAGTCTCTTCCCGGCCCCTCCGGACCCTGGTCATCTGGACCCGGCGACAATCAGCCACAACACGTTCCCATTCTTGTCGTTCTGCAGGCGGTATTTTCTGAGCGGGCTTAGCCCGAAATAATTCCTCCCAACACTCCGAGAGTACGTTCATACCTAGGAGGGCTCTATGAGTTCCCAAGCAGTGGTCTTGGACGATAATCACTCCTTTCTGGGGCACGACAACTCTGTGAGTTTCCAAGTCCGTTAGTCTGTAGCCAATATAGGGGATGTCTAACCCATTTGCTCCCTTCAGGGTGAGCCAGGGGGCCTCTGTTCCTTGCACGTTCTGTTTCCCAAACAACTCTTGTAACAGACTCTCAGAAAATAGTGTGACCTGTGATCCAGTGTCAACGAGACAACGTACCTTGATGCCACCCACTTGGACCTCCACCACAGGGCTATGCCCAATCATCTTGTCCTTCGAGCCAGCTTCTATAGATGGGTCATCCAAGGGGGTCCCGACCACACGACCCACTGTGGCCAGTCGACCTTAAAACCCCCCTCCGAGCCTCTTCGGGGACCACACTGTCGACTGTAGTGGCCCGGTTCTCCGCAACGGTTACAAATCGGTCGCCCCTGTTCATCCCACTCGAATCGAGGGCGGGAAGGCCGGCTAGGTCGCCTTCCTGGGTCTCGGCCACCATCTGAATACACACGGTCTCAGGGGGCAGACCTTACCTTTTGCCTCGAAGTCTTAGATAACTCCGTCATTTGTTCATGGACATCTTTGAGGAGTTCCAACTTCAGGGCCTGTTTCCAGTCTGCTGCTTCTGGAACAGCCGTTGCAGTGCCACTTACGGCCGCACATACAGGGGGGTCTTTTACTTCAGCCTGATCGATCTCCAGAGCCACCGCCTCCTTCTTCAGGTCCTTGAATGTAAGCTCAGGATCTCTTCGGAACTGCACTCGCAGGCTCTGTTGTACTGGGCCTTCTCTCAATCCCAGCAGAAATTGGTCTCTCAACAAGGCCTCTCCGTCCCCAAGACCATGATCTTGACGTCCTTGTAGCCTCGTAAACTGCTCTCGCAGTCGCAGTGCAAAAGCTCTGATAGGTTGTCGGGGGCCTTGTTTACAGTTAAAGAACTGTGCTCTAAGGACAGCTACTGGGGTGGTATCGCCATATTGTTCCGTCAAGAACTGGAAGACGGTTTGAGCAGTGGCTCGGACGGTTTCTGGGGCGGCCTGGACTTCCCGCCATGCTTCCCCCTCTAGAGAATTAAGAACAAATTGCAGCTGCTGTGCCGCACTCAACCCTTGAATCCCGGCCAAATATTCGATCTGAGCTTTCCATTCGGCTAATCGTACTTCAGACTCAGTTCCGCCGTACTTCTGGATCCAGGGGTTCCCCATAAACACTGGCATGACTTGGGGTAGGGCCTCTGGTAGCTTGTGGTCAGCCATTGGGGAACCTTGGTCACTCAACCCGAGGTGAAACCCTGCCGACTGCGCCAAAATCTGTCACAGGTCGGAGCAGACCACAGGTGTCGTGAGTCACGCCCCTCCCTAGTTTCCACCTCGAGGAGGTCCCAAGAACGCCCCAATGACCAGACACACGAGAGACGGTAAGTAAATATTAAAACAGCTTTATTAAATTACTAAAAAAAAGGTATAGGGAAGGGAGGGGGAGGGAAGCTAAAATCCAACTCTCCAATTGGGGGAGTATCAGTCTCGAGTCTCTTAGACTCCGTCACGGGAGATCTCGGTAAGTCCTTCAATCCTCTTTCCTTCTGGCTATGTGACGACAATCAGCTTATTCACAAGTGCCCCTTTGTTCTAGCTTGCAGGACAGCTGCCCGGGGGCCTTTCCTTTTCCTGGACGTATCAGATACAAGTGGTAAGTATTTAGAGTTTGAATGCACGGTGGATACCTGCTGCTTCCCGTGGCGAACTCCAAGGCGGCCCAGCGGGTTGGACTCCCAGTCGTCCAGATGCTGGTGGAGCTGCACAATGGCTGTCGGGACCCAACTGAGACCGTACTGGTAAGTGTACGGGAGGTGTTTGCGGTTTCTGTATCCTGAGTAATGGGTCGACGTACAGGTAGACACTTCAAAGGGACCTGCTAGATCTGCACAAGAACATACAAGTAAGTATGACAGGACTGGACATGGACGGTGGACAGGGGGGCCACTGGCTCTTTGCTCGGGGCACAGGCAAGTCTGTAGGAAAGACAACTGAGGCTTCACTTGGGCATACAGGCGAACGTACAACACAATATGCTGGCTTTAGCTTTGGGCATAGGGTTAGTACATCAAAGGTAGCTGGGGCTTCACTCTGGGCATACAGGCGAATGTACAACACAATATGCTGGCTTTAGCTTTAGGCATAAGGTAAGTACATCAAAAGTAACTGGGACTTCACTCTGGGCATTCAGGCGAATGTACAACACAATATGCTGGCTTTAGCTTTGGGCATAAGGTAGGTACATCAAAGGTAACTGGGACTTCACTCTGGGCATTCAGGCGAATGTACAACACAATATGCTGGCTTTAGCTTTGGGCATAAGGTAGGTACATCAAAGGTAACTGGGACTTCACTCTGGGCATTCAGGCGAATGTACAACACAATATGCTGGCTTTAGCTTTAGGCAAGAGCTTACGGTGAATATACAGGGAAGCAGAAAGGGATGTTACTCACACCTTTTGGGGAAATAGACGTCAGGCGTTCCTTTTCTGAGGTTTACCAACTGCTGATAGAGATGCGGGTCGAAAGCTGCTGCTGCGTTGGGCCGAACACGGCCTCCGCTGATGTCACACACAGGTAAGTTGTTTCACCCAGGGTGTGTTACACTGGGTGGGTCGGAAGCTTCCCTCTCCTTTCTGCCAACCAACAGGGTGAGTCTTCTAGACAGGGGCGAACCTTTGAAGAACTCCACAGCAGGTAATAATACACGCAGAGCTGATTTCCTCCTCCAGCAGCAAACTCCTCACCATTAATACTTCCCACTATATCCACACTGTTCTTACTTGAATTTGTTTCCCACCTCCGTTACGTGGGGTAGAAGGGTCAGGATGTCATCGATGGCCTCTAATTAGAGATGTTGTTTTCTTCGCCCGCCTCAGTACTCACTTCCTCCACAGGATTTCGTCGGGCCTGAAAGGGTGGTTTTTGACGACACAAATACAGCACAACACTGCAATTTTCAAGTGTATACACTCACAGCAAAGGACAAAGGCTCACCCACTTGCACTCCACACACTCTTGGTGAATTTAGGGTCAAACCCCCCCCGTCTGACCAAAGACTCGTCCTGGAAATCGTGGGAACACTGATGCAAAGAATATTCAGATTTAAACGTCGCCACCACGACACCCCAACGTCTTCTCTCACTCCTGATCCCGGCTCACCCACAATCCTCCTCCACGGTGGGGCCGCTCACTTACTATGCCAAAAACTCACAAAAAGGCTCACAGATAGTTCACTCCAGATAATTATGCTGCTGTACGATGGTTTGGAGTACTCACACCGTTACTAACACGAGGTCTCTTTTCCCTCTTCTTTCCAGCTCCTGGATACTTCTCCTGCTGCCACGTGACCTGTCCAAAAAGGGCCTCCTTCAGCGATATTTCCGGTGAGTCTTCCTGTTCTCAACCACTCAGAATTCGTTACACATGTCCATAGGGCATTTCACAGTTAGATAGACATCCCAATATACTCAGCCCGGTTTCTGTTTCTGCCAAACCCTTGTCTCCGTCTTCACCCAGCCAACAATATTCCTCCGCCTTCTTTACGCTGCCCTTGCCCAAACACTCCAACTGACTCGCCGTATCGGCTGGAAAAAACTACTCCTCTCTGCAGTTTCTGAGGCCCTCTTTATACTCCTCCCTCTCTCCACACTGCCCAATCCGCGATCGCCCCGTTCATCTATCCACCTGCGATAAATGAAACCCTGATTTCCTTCCCCGGAGTTCCCGGAAGTAACCGGTGTTTGAGGAATTATGGTCCGGGCGGAACCAATCTCCGTCCTTTTAGTTCCGCCCTTACAAAGTCAATCCGTGACAATTATAATTATTATTTTTTTTATTTATTTTTTTTTTACAAGGAATTATCTTCTTTTTTAATTACTTTTAATTAGCTGTAATAAATCAAATACACTGCTGGACAATAATCAATCATTTGTAATCGATATTTTTTTCCTAATGGCAATTTTATGATTGTTTTATATACTAGGCTACATTTAATTAGCAATTATTTACATTTTCTGCACAGAATAAGGTAGAAAATATACTTTATAGTTTCTGTACTGTAATAAATGTCAATTAGCACTGCATCATTCATAAATTGTTTGTGGGTTTCATCAGTTCATTCTGCTTTTATTCAGTTTAGCTGCAGATATAGCCTGGCACGTCTATGAGAGCGAGATCGCTTCTCTTTCAGTGTGAAAACGTCTTCATCTCTATTTAACTTTTCCTCTCCATCAGCGAATGATTCTGAGAGAAAACGTGCCAGATGTCTGTTTGCTAATGAAACAAACGCTACTTTCATGCATTTGATTATCAGATAATACTCGCGCTCTTATTTCAAGGTCGTTGTTAATGCTGTGGTTAATTTTAAAAGTTTCCTTCGTATATTTGGTTCATCCGCATTGTTTAAAAACATTTATCATTCAATGGATCTGTGCGTATGATTTAGACACTTACATTTCTGCTCCGTCCATGCAATAAATACAGCTGTTGACGGCTCCGGTAACTCCGTCGGTAAGATGCAGAGAGCCATTGACAAACTACAGAAAAGTATAACTACTTCACGTTAGCATTACTGGCCATGAGTCCTATAGATCACACGTCAGCTGCGTCAGAGACGAACGGAGCGTGAGCGCAATCCTGTGACAGTCAGGCGGTAAATAGTGGAGCGCGTGAAGGACAGATTCACGAACACTCTTCAAGGTCTCCATTAATTCGTGCGTGTAGTAATTTAATGTGTATACATTTTGAAAGCATTGAATCGCTATAGAAATCGCGATTCATTCGATTCTTAGCATTTTGAATCGATTACTGTCCAAGATCGGCGATTCACGATTCAAAAATCATGTTTCAAGATCGATGCATATGAATCGACAGGGTTTGTAATCGATGCATCGAGAAAACGAGTGAATCGTTACACCCCTAATATTAACCACTGATTTTTTTATTTGTTCAATTCAATTTTTTCAATTCAATTTTATTTGTATAGCGCTTTTTACAATATAAATCGTTACAAAGCAACTTTACAGAAAATTATGTTTCTACAATATTTAGTAGTAGCTAGTAGTTTGTGCACGTTTGACAGGATTTTAGAAAAAATTAAAAATAATAATAATAATACAAGAAGTAGTCAGCTAGACGATGAACTATCAATATTATTAATTAAGAGTTATTATATGATGCAGTCACACATGTAGCAATATTTGTTAGTTCTGTTGTTGATTCAGGGTTAGGATCATCTGGGGTCCTCTGAGGGTCAGCATCATCTCTTCTCAGGTGTTCTGGATCCAGACTGGAGCTTGTGTAAATCCTAGTTACCACGGGATGAAGATCCCAGCAGAAACAGAGAAACAAATAGAGACATCATTAACATAGCTGCTGATCCAACAAAGTAAAATTAGTTTAACGCAAGCTAAAGAATAAAAATGCAGATGCAACTCTACACACAATTTAAGAGATACATTATTCGAATGCTTGGCGAAAGAGATGCGTTTTTAATCTAGATTTAAACAGAGAGAGTGTGTCTAAACTCCGAACATTATCAGGAAGGCTATTCCAGAGTTTGGGAGCCAAATGTGAAAAAGCTCTACCTCCTTTAGTGGACTTTGCTATCCTAGGAACTACCAAAAGTCCAGCGTTTTGTGACCTTAGGGTGCGTGATGGGTTGTAGCGTGGTAGAAGGCTAGTTAGGTACGCAGGAGCTAAACCATTTAGGGCCTTATAGGTAAGTAATGATAATTTGTAACTGATACGGAACTTAATAGGTAGCCAGTGCAGAGACTGTAAAATTGGGGTAATATGATCATATTTTCTTGACCTCGTAAGGACTCTAGCTGCTGCATTTTGGACTACCTGTAGCTTGTTTATTGAAGATGCAGGACAACCACCTAGAAGTGCATTACAATAGTCCAGTCTAGAGGTCATGAATGCATGAACTAGCTTTTCTGCATCAGAAACAGATAACATGTTTCGTAGCTTGGCAATGTTTCTAAGATGGAAGAATGCAGTTTTTGTAACATTGGAAATATGATTTTCAAAAGACAAATTGCTGTCCAATATAACACCCAGATTTCTAACTGTAGAGGAAGTAACAGTACATCCGTCTAGCTGCAGATTGTAATCTACAAGATTCTGTGTGGTGTTTTTTGGTCCAATAATTAATATCTCTGTCTTATCCGAATTTAATTGGAGAAAATTATTTGTCATCCAATCTTTTACATTTTTAACACACTCTGTTAGCTTAGATAATTGGGAAGTTTCATCTGGTCTCATTGAGATATATAGCTGAGTATCATCAGCATAACAGTGGAAGCTAATTCCGTATTTTCTAATAATATTACCAAGGGGCAACATGTATATTGAAAATAGAAGGGGACCTAGGACGGATCCTTGTGGCACTCCATATTTTACTGATGATAAATGAGATGACTCCCCATTTAAGTAAACAAAATGGTAGCGATCGGACAGGTAGGATCTAAACCATCTTAGAGCCTGCCCTTGAATACCTGTATAGTTTTGTAATCGATCTATGAGTATGTCATGATCTATGGTGTCGAACGCAGCACTAAGATCAAGTAAGACTAGAAATGAGATGCAGCCTTGATCTGACGCAAGAAGCAGGTCATTTGTAATTTTAACAAGTGCAGTTTCTGTGCTATGGTGGGGCCTAAAACCTGACTGAAATTCTTCATACAGATCATTTTATGCAGGAAGGTGCTCTATTGAGCAGACACAACTTTTTCTAAAATTTTAGACATAAATGGAAGATTTGAAATAGGCCTATAATTTGCCAGTACACTAGGATCTAGTTTTGGTTTCTTAATAAGAGGCTTGATAACCGCCAGCTTGAATGGTTTTGGGACGTGACCAAAAGATAACGACGAGTTAATGATACTGAGAAGCGGTTCTTCGGCTACAGGTAACAGCTCTTTTAGTAATTTAGTGGGTACAGGATCTAATGAACATGTTGTTGGTTTAGATACAGTGATAAGTTTATTTAGCTTTTCCTGTCCTATATTTGTAAAGCACTGCAGTTTATCTTTGGGTGCGATGGATGAAACTGAAGTGTTAGACGCTGTAGAATCTACATTCGCTATTGTATTTCTAATGTTATCTATTTTATCAGTGAAGAAATTCATAAAGTCATTACTATTTAACGTTGGTGGAATATTTGAATCAGGTGGCGTCTGGTAATTTGTTAATTTAGCCACTGTGCTAAATAAAAACCTTGGATTGTTTTGGATATTTTCAATGAGTTTGTGGATATGCTCTGCCCTAGCAGTTTTTAGAGCCTGTCTATAGCTGGACATACTGTTTTTCCATGCAATTCTAAAAACTTCCAAGTTAGTTTTTCTCCATTTGCGTTCAAGACTACGAGTTACTTTCTTGAGAGAGTGAGTATTACTGTTATACCATGGCACAGTACGTTTTTCTCTAACCTTTTTCAATTTGATGGGGGCAACAGCTTCTAATGTATTAGAGAAAATAGTGCCCATGTTGTCAGTAATTTCGTCTAATTCATGTGTATTTTTGGGTACAAATAGCAGTTGAGATAGATCAGGCAGGTTATTTGCGAATCTTTCTTTGGTGGCTGGAACAATAGTTCTGCCCAGACGGTAACGCTGAGACATATAGTTAATATCAGTTATACGCAGCATGCATGATACAAGGAAATGGTCTGTAATATCATCACTTTGGGGTACAATATCTATAGCAGTAAGATCGATTCCATGCGATATAATTAGATCTAGTGTATGATTAAAACAATGAGTGGGCCCGGTGACATTTTGCTTGACTCCAAAGGAGTTTATTAGGTCAGTAAACGCAAGTCCTAATGTATCATTTGCATTATCAACGTGACTATTAAAATCTCCCATGATTAGCGCCTTATCAACTGTAACTAGAAGGTCTGAGAGGAAATCAACCACGCTTGCTAATGCTAACGGGCTAAAAGCTAATAGCGGACCCGGGAGATCAAAATAAAACTACTGATAGCGAGGCGCTCTGATTGTTTTTGTTGTAGAATACAATAGAGGATATATTCACACGTTATATAAACGGAAACGATGATGTATAAAATTTGATTTGAGTTAAAAATAGTCAAAGAAAAGAATATAGTGACGGAGCTCAAAGGCAGTACAGCCGCCAACAACAAGCCGCTAATTCTCCTCTGACCAGACGAAACCAGTAGTTCAATTCCAGGCTGCAGCAAAGTCAGATTGTGCAGAAGAATCATCTGTTTCCTGTGGTCTTGTCCTGGTGCTCCTCTGAGACAAGGTCTTTACAGGGGATCTGTATCTGGGGCTCTAGTTGTCCTGGTCTCCGCTGTCTTTCAGGGCAATAGAGGTCCTTTCTAGGTGCTGATCCACCATCTGGTCTGGATACGTACTGGATCCGGGTGACTGCAGTGACCCTGTGATCTGGACACAGACTGGATCTGGTGGCCACGGTGACCTCGGAATAAGAGAGAAACAGACTAATATTAGCGTAGATGCCATTCTTCTAATGATGTAGCAAGTACATCGGGTGTTATGGGAAGTGTTTCCGGTTCCGGTTTACCTAATTAATGCAGCCTAAAAATCCTTTAACGGATTTGGATATTAAAAGCATATTAGTATGTTATGTGTATGCCAGGTTAAAGAGATGGGTCTTTAATCTAGATTTAAACTGCAAGAGTGTGTCTGCCTCCCGAACAATGTTAGGTAGGTTATTCCAGAATTTTGGCGCCAAATAGGAAAAGGATCTGCCGCCCGCAGTTGATTTTGATATTCTAGGTATTATTAAATTGCCTGAGTTTTGAGAACGTAGCGGACGTAGAGGATTATAATGTAAAAGGAGCTCATTCAAATACTGAGGTGCTAAACCATTCAGGGCTTTATTAGTAATAAGCAATATTTTAAAATCTATATGATGTTTGATAGGGAGCCAGTGCAGTGTTGACAGGACCGGGCTAATATGGTCATACTTCCTGGTTCTAGTAAGAACTCTAGCTGCTGCATTTTGGACTAGCTGTAGTTTGTTTACTAAGCGTGCAGAACAACCACCCAATAAAGCATTACAATAATCTAACCTTGAGGTCATAAATGCACGGATTAACATTTCTGCATTTGACATTGAGAGCATAGGCCTTAATTTTGATATATTTTTGAGATGGAAAAATGCAGTTTAACAAATGCTAGAAACGTGGCTTTCTAAAGAAAGATTGCGATCAAATAGCAAACCTAACTGATGACGAAGAATTGACAGAGCAACCATCAAGTCTTAGACAGTTTTCTTGGTTATTACAAGCGGAGTTTTTAGGTCCTATAATTAACAACTCTGTTTTTTTCAGAATTTAGTAGTAAGAAATTACTCGTCATCCAGTTTTTTATATCGACTATACAATACATTAGTTTTTCAAATTGATGTGTTTCACCGGGCCACGAAGAAATATAGAGCTGAGTATCATCAGCATAACAGTGAAAGCTAACACCATGCTTCCTGATGATATCTCCCAAGGGTAACATATAAAGCGTGAAGAGTAGCGGCCCTAGTACTGAGCCTTGAGGTACTCCATACTGCACTTGTGATCGATATGATACATCTTCATTCACTGCTACGAACTGATGGCGGTCATATAAGTACGATTTAAACCATGCTAATGCACTTCCACTGATGCCAACAAAGTGTTCAAGTCTATGCAAAAGAATGTTGTGGTCAATTGTGTCAAACGCAGCACTAAGATCCAATAAAACTAATAGAGAGATACACCCACGATCAGATGATAAGAGCAGATCATTTGTAACTCTAAGAAGAGCAGTCTCAGTACTATGATACGGTCTAAATCCTGACTGGAAATCCTCACATATACCATTTTTCTCTAAGAAGGAATATAATTGTGAGGATACCACCTTTTCTAGTATCTTGGACAGAAAAGGGAGATTCGAGATTGGTCTATAATTAACTAGTTCTTTGGGGTCAAGTTGTGATTTTTTGATGAGAGGCTTAATAACAGCCAGTTTGAATGTTTTGGGGACATATCCTAATGACAATGAGGAATTAATAATAGTCAGAGGAGGATCTATGACTTCTGGAAGCACCTCTTTTAGGAGCTTAGATGGTACAGGGTCTAACATACATGTTGTTGGTTTAGATGATTTAACAAGTTTATACAATTCTTCCTCTCCTATAGTAGAGAATGAGTGGAACTGTTCCTCAGGGGGTCTATAGTGCACTGTCTGATGTGATACTGTAGCTGACGGCTGAATGGTTGCAATTTTATCTCTAATAGTATCGATTTTAGAAGTAAAGTAGTTCATAAAGTCATTACTGCTGTGGTGTTGGGAAAAGTCAACACTTGTTGATGCTTTATTTTTCGTTAGTTTAGCCACTGTATTAAATAAATACCTGGGGTTATGTTTGTTTTCTTCTAAAAGAGAAGAAAAGTAATCGGATCTAGCAGTTTTTAATGCTATTCTGTAGGATAGGTTACTTTCCCGCCAAGCAATACGAAATACCTCTAGTTTGGTTTTCCTCCAGCTGTGCTCCATTTTTTTGGCTGCTCTCTTTAGGGTGCGAGTATGCTCATTATACCATGGTGTCAAACTGTTTTCCTTAACCTTCCTTAAAGGCAGGGTAGGTAATAAATGTATAAACAACTTTCTTCCAAATTTGTTTAAACTTTCTATATATATCAATGCATAATTATTATTATTAATGCATAACTAGTTTGAGACCTGTAGCAGAAATCAAAATTGAAATGAGCTCATTTTGTGCATAAAATTGTAAACTTTCTCAGTTTAAACATTTGCTATGTTATCTATGTTCTATTGTGAATAAAATATTGGCTCATGTGATTTGAAAGTCTTTTAGTTTTCATTTTATTCAAATTTAAAAAACGTCCCAACTTTTCCGGATGTCAGGTAATCACAAGAGGCAGACAGGTGGTGAGTTGAAATGAGATTTATTTTTACAAGTGCAGCAGAACCGGGATGCAAAGGTGAGTAATGAAGTAGATGATAACGTTCACTGTGACTTAACTGAGAGGTAACCCAAGTCTCTGTTTTAGGAGCTGGAGGAAGAGTGCGGGAAGGTTCTCAGAAGGAGGACGGTAGGCTGACGGCTGACGAACGGGAATGAAGGCTTCTGAAGGTAAGTGGTTTTCTCTTGAGGTGAGTAGCGCGGGTGAGTCTGTTGTCAGTGGTATTGACGAGGCCAGACGATGACTGGTGAGTGAGAGTGGTTTATAAAGGGTATGAGATGATGAGATGGCCAGGTGAGGGTGATTAGAATTCAGGGGAGAGTGAACGAGAGGGTGGAGCGAGTGAAGATGATGGCGTGGCTGTGACAGTACCCCCCCCCCCTCCCGAGGCGGCTCTTGACGACTGAGAAGAGGGATGAGTACGGGGACGAGGTCTCCCGCGACCTCTAGGTGCAGGACGGTCCGGATGGTCAGAATGGAACTGGGTGAGTAAAGTAGGATCAAGGATGTCATCTTGATGAACCCAGGAGCGCTCCTCAGGTCCATAGTCCTCCCAGTCGACCAGGTATTCCAACCGGGGACCTCATCGCCGAGAGTCTAGGATGTTACGGACTCTGTAGATGGCCTCCTCTTCAACAGGAACGGGAGGAGGAGGTTCATCCGCCGGGGCAGGATCTGAGGAGGGAGGAGTGACAGGTTTAGTGTGAGGTTTGAGTAAGGATACATGGAATGATGGTGCAATTTTATACTCAGGAGGAAGGTTGAGACGATAGGTGACATCATTGAGCTGCCTCTGCACAGTGAATGGTCCGATGTATCGAGGACTCAGCTTTCTGCAGGGCAGGCGGAGACGTATGTCCCGCGTCGAGAGCCATACCTTCTGCCCGGGATGGTATTGAGGGGGTTCGGTTCTACGACGGTCGGCTTGTCTCTTGTGCCTCCGCACTGCCTGCTGAAGGTGTACATGAGCTGAGTCCCATACCCTCTCGCTTTGATGGAACCAGTAGTTGACAGCAGGAACTTCAGACGGTTCACCAGACCAAGGGAAGAGAGGAGGTTGGTAACCTAGAACACATTGGAAAGGTGTGAGTCCAGTGGTGCTCTGGCGGAGGGAATTCTGGGCATACTCGGCCCAGGGGAGGAACTGGTTCCAGCTGTCTTGGTACTGGTGGCAATAGGATCGGAGGTACCGTCCAATCTCCTGGATCTTCCGCTCAGTCTGGCCGTTAGTCTGAGGGTGATATTCAGAGGAAATGTTTACCGTGACTCCGAGGAGTTTGAAGAAGGCTTTCCATACCCGAGAGACGAACTGTGGTCCACGATCTGAGACAATCTCTTCAGGGATGCCGAAGTTTCGGAAGACGAAAGTGAAGAGAGCTTCGGCTGCTTCGAATGCGGTAGGTATTCCGGGCAATGGTATCAGCTTGCATGACTTGGAAAACCGGTCCACTACGACGAACACACAAGTGTTTCCGTTGGAACGAGGGAGATCTGTCATGAAGTCTATCCCAAGACGGGACCACGGACGCTGAGGAATGGGTAGAGGAACGAGTTTACCCTCCGGTAGTCTTCTGGGAGTATTGGTAACGGCGCAGACTGAGCATCCCTTGATGTAACGTGAGACGTCCTGGGAGATGGATGGCCACCAGTACCGTTGAAGGAGGAGCGAGAGGGTACGCCTACTACCTGGATGTCCAGAGCCCGGGGTAGAGTGTGCTGAGTCCAGAAGGCTGGTACGGAGTTGAGGTGGTACGAAGATGAGGCCTTCTGGACCTCCAGGCGGAGCGGGTTGAAGATTGTTAGCTTGGGCGATTTGGTCATCAATGTCCCATAAGATGGGGTTGAGGAAGATGGCTGGAGGGAGGATAGGTTCAGGAGGGTTTTCATCAGAGGATGCTTGATGAATACGAGATAATGCGTCAGCCTTGGAATTCTTGCTACCGGGACGATAGGTGACCCGGAAATCGAATCGGGTGAAGAAGAGTGCCCAACGGGCCTGACGAGGGTTCAACCTTCTAGCTTCTCTCAGATATTCCAGATTTCTATGGTCGGTTATGACTAGCTCCCTCCAGCCAGTGTCTCCATTCTTCCAGTGCTAATTTGATAGCCAGAAGTTCCCGGTTACCGACATCATAGTTCCGCTCCGCCGGGGACAGTTTTTTGGAAAAGAAGGCACATGGATGGAGTTTAGGAGGCTCACTCTGCCGCTGAGATAATACAGCACCAACTCCAGTGGATGAAGCGTCGACTTCAACGATAAATGGAAGATCGGGGTTGGGATGTACCAGTACAGGGGCTGTGGCGAACGCATCTTTGAGGTCGTGGAATGCTTGGATGGCCTCAGATGACAAGGACAGAGACTTCGGCCGGCCTTTCAGAGAGGAAGTTAATGGATTAGTGATGAGACTGAAACCCTTGATGAATCTCCGGTAGAAATTGGCAAATCCTAAAAACCGCTGAAGTTCCTTTACCGAAGTGGGCTGAGGCCAGTTGTGAATGGTTTCCACCTTCCTCTGGTCCATTTGTACTCTGTGTTGGTCAATGATGTAGCCCAAGAACTGTATGGATGGAATATGGAACTCACACTTCTCCAGCTTCAGATACAGTTGGTGTTCTCTCAGTTTTTCTAGGACTTGGATGACATGTTTACGGTGTTCAGAGAGTGAAGAGGAGTAGATTAGAATGTCGTCAATATATACTATGACGAACCTGTTGAGGTAGTTCCTGAAGACCTCGTTCATGTATCCCTGGAAGACTGCTGGGGCGTTGGATAGTCCGAAGGGCATGACGAGGTACTCATAATGGCCGGAGGGGGTGACGAACACGGTCTTCCATTCGTCACCCCGCCTAATGCGAATGAGGTTGTAGGCTGAACGAAGGTCTAACTTGGTGAAGATTTGAGCTCCACGCAGCTGTTCCAAGGCTGCCGGAACCAGAGGAAGGGGGTAGCTGTACTTGATGGTTTGAGAATTGAGATGTCTGTAGTCGATGCACGGCCGCAAGCCTCCGTCCTTTTTACCCACGAAGAAAAAGCTTGAAGCGGCAGGGGAGGTTGAGGTCCGAATGAACTGTTGACTGAGGGCTTCCTCCACATACTCCTCCATGGCCTTCTGCTCCGGGATGGACAGAGGGTAAACGCGTCCTTTAGGTAAGGTGGCTCCAGGTAGTAGGTCGATAGCACAGTCCCATGGCCGATGAGGTGGTAGTTTGGTTGCAAGTTGCTTGCTGAATACATCCTGGAACGCCCCATACTCAGAGGGAATCACTACAGACTGTTGAGTTTCGGGACTCTCGACGGTGGTTGAACTAACTCGGAACGAGCGCTCAATGTTAGATGAAGAGGGAGGTGAAGGTTTCTTAATTGAAGACAAGCAGTTGGAAAAGCAATATTCACCCCAGCATAAGATCTCTCCGGACCTCCAGTTGATGGTGGGTTGATGTTGAACCATCCAGGGGCGTCCCAGGATGAGCTCGGCAGTTGACTCCTCAAGCACCATAAACGAGATCCTTTCAGTATGAAGACTTCCAATCTTAAGAGTGATAGTTGGGGAAAAGTAATGAATCCTTCCTCGACCCAGGGGTTTGCCTTGGATGGTTTGTACTCGGAGATCTTGGTGAGTTTTGAGTTTTCGAACGTTCAATTTTTCGAGTAGTTGAGAGGAGATGAAGTTCCCTTCGGCACCGGAGTCGAGTAGGGCTTGCGCTGAGACACAAAGACGAGGGGATAGGAGTAAGACCATAATGAAAATGAAGTTACCGTAAATGAAGTTACCCCAACTAAGCAAACCAGAGGCGACAGCGGCAAGGAACTGAAACTCCATCGGTGACAGAATGGAGAAAAAAACCTTGGGAGAAACCAGGCTCAGTTGGGGGGGGCAGTTCTCCTCTGACCAGACGAAACCAGCAGTTCAATTCCAGGCTTCAGCAAAGTCAGATTGTGCAGAAGAATCATCTGTTTCCTGTGGTCTTGTCCTGGTGGTCCTCTGAGACAAGGTCTTTACAGGGGATCTGTATCTGGGGCTCTAGTTGTCCTGGTCTCCGCTGCCTTTCAGGGATGTAGAGGTCCTTTCTAGGTGCTGATCCACCATCTGGTCTGGATACGTACTGGATCCGGGTGACTGCAGTGACCCTCTGATCTGGACACAGACTGGATCTGGTGGCTACGGTGACCTCGGAACAAGAGAGAAACAGACAAATATTAGCATAGATGCCATTTTTCTAATGATGTAGCAAGTACATAGGGTGTTATGGGAAGTGTTCCCAGTTCCGGGTTACCTAATTAATGCAGCCTAAAAATCCTTTAATGGATTTGGATATTAGAAGCATAATTAGTGTGTTATGTGTAAGCCAAGTTAAAGAGATGGGTCTTTAATCTAGATTTAAACTGCAAGAGTGTGTCTGCCTCTCGAACAATGTTAGGTAGGTTATTCCAGAGTTTAGGAGCCAAACAGGAAAAGGATCTGCCGCCCGCAGTTGATTTTGATACTCTAGGTATTTTTAAATTGAGTTTTGAGAACGCAGCGGACGTGGGGGATTATAATTTAACAAGAGCTCATTCCAAAACTGAGGTGCTAAACCATTCGGGGCTTTATAAGTAATAAGCAAGATTTTAAAATCTATATGATGTTTGATAGGGAGCCAGTGGCCGTTCATGTCGAGTACGACGAATTGCTTCCCGTTTTGAGTGCCTCTCTTCCAGAAATGATTTGTAGGCCTCCTGTAAAACCCTGCGGCCATTTTTAATTACTGCATACCAGTTGGGTCTGTCATTTGCAAGTGCCTCTCAGTTGTCCAAGTTGATGGAGAAGGCCTGAAGATCCCTCACAATGACGTCTTTAAAACGTAGATGGGGGCGACCATGTTTGCGGGGGGCGTTTGCCAGCTCGCCATAAAGCAAGATTTTTGGGAGGCGGGTGTCATTCATTCTATAAATATGACCATAGTACGATTGAGAGTTTCAATTTTAGGAGGGACTTGAATGGTGCTTACCGCAGTGCGCGGAGGACGCACAGGACAGCCACTGAGGAGATGTTGATCAGAAGCGCAATATAAGCACAGGTGATTCTGAATCCTTCTTTGCCGTTCAACGGTGGAGAGATGATAGGACTCGACTTGCATGGGCTCTGGTGCTGGAGGAGCGAGAGAGGGTGCTGAGCGGAGAACTGGCAGCGGCTGATTGTGTATGACCACAGGCTGTGAGACGTTGAGAGACTTGGATAGTTTTTTGGATGAGATTCTCGAGACCCATAGCGTCATCATAAACAACCACTAATTGACGGATTTTCGAATTTAAGCCGTGTCGAAACACTGTCATTAAAGCGGTCTCATTCCAGCCACTAGAGGCCACCAGGGTGCGGAATCGGAGAGCATAGTCACATACCGAAGATGGTCCTTGTTGAAGATTGAAGAGCTGGTCATGAATGGAGAGTTCTTCAGCGGACACACCGAAGACCACTTTGAAATGTTGAAGGAAGCTGGAAAGAGATTGGGTTATGGGTGAGTTAGCGTTCCATATAGATTCGGCCCATTGAAGAGCGCGGCCAGATAACAGAGATATAATGAAAGCAATACGGGCAAAGTCAATATGAAACTGATGCGGTTGCATCTCGAAATATAGAGAAACCTGGAGTAGGAAGCCGCTGCAGTTCTCCGCCTCGTCTGAGTATGTCGCTGGTCGGGCCATGGGACTAGCAGAGGCATCTACCGAAGCAGCGGGTGTTTGAGGAAGTGAAGGTGAGTGAGGATCTTGGCGGTCAGTAGCGATGACAGGAGGATTTTTTAGTATAGCTTGACTGACGGCTTGAACCAGTTCAGCGAATGTGTCCCTCTGCGGCGGATCCTCGGGTTCTGATGCAGCTTGCATTGTGATCAGTCTGGCCTTCTGTCAGGTAATCACAAGAGGCAGACAGGTGGTGAGTTGAAATGAGATTTATTTTTACAAGTGCAGCAGAACCGGGATGCAAAGGTGAGTAATGAAGTAGATGATAACGTTCACTGTGACTTAACTGAGAGGTAACCCAAGTCTCTGTTTTAGGAGCTGGAGGAAGAGTGCGGGAAGGTTCTCAGAAGGAGGACGGTAGGCTGACTGCTGACGAACGGGAATGAAGGCTTCTGAAGGTAAGTTGTTTTCTCTTGAGGTGAGTAGCGCGGGTGAGTCTGTTGTCAGTGGTATTGACGAGGCCAGACGATGACTGGTGAGTGAGAGTGGTTTATAAAGGGTATGAGATGATGAGGTGGCCAGGTGAGGGTGATTAGAATTCAGGGGAGAGTGAACGAGAGGGTGGAGTGAGTGAAGATGATGGCGTGGCTGTGACACCGGAATTCGGGTTGTAGAAGAAAAACATATATTTTTTAAAAAGTCCTGTTTGGATGGTGATTGTTTCTTATTGTGACGCAAGTGATTTTCACGATTTGCACGGGGTAGTCTGAATCCAGGATGTTGGTGTATTATACTGTATATAGTTATATACATAACTATATCACTTATAAACAGCTATAGAGTGTCTATTTTCCTATTTTTAAACAGGAGATTTAAATAACAAATAATAAAAAAAAGGATTATATATTATAAAATATTCTTGGAATAATAATACATTTCACATGATTAGCTGATTGGCGTGTCATCATATTCTAAATTGTTGAGATTTTTGAATTGGTGGGTTTTTGTTAAATGTGAGCCAAAATCATCACAATTAAAAGAACCAAAGTCTTAGACTACCTCAGTCTGTGTGCATTTAATTTATTTAATACATGAGTTTCACAATTTGAGTTGAATTATTGAAATGAACTTTTCCTCGACATTCTAATATATTGTGAAGAACTTGTATGTCAATTTGTCATGAATGAGTTATGTCAAGTCACCTTTATTTATATAGCACTTTAAACAAAAAGATTACGTCAAAGCAACTGAACAACATTAATTAGGAAAACAGTGTGTCAATAATGCAAAATGACAGTTAAAGGCAGTTCATCATTGAATTCAGTGATGTCATCTCAGTTCAGTTTAAATAGTGTCTGTGCAATCATTTGCAATCAAATCAACGATATCGCCGTAAATGAAGTTACCCCAACTAAGCAAACCAGAGGCGACAGCGGCAAGGAACTGAAACTCCATCGGTGACAGAATGGGGAAAAAAACCTTGGGAGAAACCAGGCTCAGTTGGGGGGGCAGTTCTCCTCTGACCAGACGAAACCAGCAGTTCAATTCCAGGCTTCAGCAAAGTCAGATTGTGCAGAAGAATCATCTGTTTCCTGTGGTCTTGTCCTGGTGGTCCTCTGAGACAAGGTCTTTACAGGGGATCTGTATCTGGGGCTCTAGTTGTCCTGGTCTCCGCTGTCTTTCAGGGATGTAGAGGTCCTTTCTAGGTGCTGATCCACCATCTGGTCTGGATACGTACTGGATCCGGGTGACTGCAGTGACCCTCTGATCTGGACACAGACTGGATCTGGTGGCTACGGTGACCTCGGAACAAGAGAGAAACAGACAAATATTAGCATAGATGCCATTTTTCTAATGATGTAGCAAGTACATAGGGTGTTATGGGAAGTGTTCCCAGTTCCGGGTTACCTAATTAATGCAGCCTAAAAATCCTTTAATGGATTTGGATATTAGAAGCATAATTAGTGTGTTATGTGCAAGCCAGGTTAAAGAGATGGGTCTTTAATCTAGATTTAAACTGCAAGAGTGTGTCTGCCTCTCGAACAATGTTAGGTAGGTTATTCCAGAGTTTAGGAGCCAAACAGGAAAAGGATCTGCCGCCCGCAGTTGATTTTGATACTCTAGGTATTTTTAAATTGAGTTTTGAGAACGCAGCGGACGTGGGGGATTATAATTTAACAAGAGCTCATTCCAAAACTGAGGTGCTAAACCATTCGGGGCTTTATAAGTAATAAGCAAGATTTTAAAATCTATATGATGTTTGATAGGGAGCCAGTGGCCGTTCATGTCGAGTACGACGAATTGCTTCCCGTTTTGAGCGCCTCTCTTCCAGAAATGATTTGTAGGCCTCCTGTAAAACCCTGCGGCCATTTTTAATTACTGCATACCAGTTGGGTCTGTCATTTGCAAGTGCCTCTCAGTTGTCCAAGTTGATGGAGAAGGCCTGAAGATCCCTCACAATGACGTCTTTAAAATGTAGAAGGGGGCGACCATGTTTGCGGGGGGCGTTTGCCAGCTCGCCATAAAGCAAGATTTTTGGGAGGCGGGTGTCATTCATTCTATAAATATGCCCAGTCCAGCGGAGGTGGCGTTCACGAAGGATGGTGTACAGGTCACTGGAACCAGTTCTCTCAAGTATGAAAGAGTTTGGCACATGATCCTTCCAGCATACACCGAGTATGGACTGAAGGCAGTAAAAAAGGAAGCGTTGAGGCGATGTTCGTGCCTCTTGTATGTTGTCCATTTCTAGCTGTCATATAGTAAGGTACTAAGTAAACATGCATGGTATACACAGACTTTGAGGAGCAGGTGACAAACACGCTTGCTCAATTTTTCAATGATGCCCTCCCAATGCGCATGTCAAGCTCTGCATCAAGGTTATTGTTTTTTGATACTGTGGAACCCAGGTAGGTGAATTTATCTACCACAGATAGACATATGTTGTTAATGTATACTGTAGAGTTCCAGGTTGCAGGTTGGGCAAGGATAACTGTCTTTTCAAGACTAATCTGCAAACCAAACTCTAGACATGCAGTGGCAAAAGATGAGCAGAGTAGTTGTAGATCTGCCTCCGAGTGGGCAACAAAGGCAGCATCATCAGCATAAAGCAGCTCACGTACCAGAACATGGAGTATTTTAGTCTTCGCCCGCAGCCTGGACAGATTGAACAGTTTTCCTGAAATGCGGGTGTATAGAAGGATACCTGAGTCATCAGGGAAGGCACGGCATAGTAAGGCAGAAAAGAAAATTCCAAAGAGGGTAGGAGCAAAGACACATCCCTGTTTTACCCCACACCTTATCTGGAACTCTTCAGAACGAGTACCTTCAGACTGTACGGTTACTTTCATGCCCTCATGGAACTCAGTAACCACCTTCAGTAACTTTGGAGGCCAGCCAAGTCTTTGTAGCATGAGGAAAAGTCCAGATTGACTTACGTAGTCAAAGGCCTTGGTCAAGTCAACAAACACCAAGAACAGAGGTTTATGCTGTTCAATACACTTTTCCTGTAGTTGATGAACACAGAACACCATGTCTGCTATGGAGCGGCCAGCACGAAACCCACACTGGCTTTCAGGGAGTATACGGTCAGCAAGAATTTGTAGACGTGGTAGAATAGTACGACCAAATATCTTGCCAGCAAGACTATATTCCCCTGAAGTTGTTACAGTCTACACGGTCCCCCTTGTTCTTGTAAATGGTGATGATGTTGGCATCTCTAAGGACATCTGGGAGATATCCACTGTTCCAGCACATCACAACCAGATGATGTAGGACAGAAGCAAGAACATCACCACCTGCCTTATAAGCCTCAGGGGGGAGGCCGTCAGCTCCGGGAGAATTGTTATTTTTCAGTGCTTTAAAGGGTAAGCTCACCCAATAATCAAAATGATGTCATTAATAACTCAGCCTAATGTCGTTCCAATCCCATAAGACCTCCGTTCATCTTTGGAACACAGTTTAAGATATTTTAAATTTAGTCCGAGAGCTCTCAGTCCCTCCATTGAAACGGTGTATATGGTATACTGTCCATGTCCAGAAAGGTAAGAAAACATCATCAAAGTAGTCCATGTGACATCAGAGGGTCAGTTAGATTTTTTTGAAGCATCGAAAATACATTTTGGTCCAAAAATAGCAAAAACTACGACTTTATTCAGCATTGTCTTCTCTTCCGTGTCTGTTGTGAGCGAGCTCAAAACACAACAGTTTAGTGATATCCGGTTTGTGAACTAATCACTCGGTGTAACCGGATTCTTGAACCAGTTCACCAAATCGAACTGAATCATTTGAAATGGTTTGTGTCTCCTATAAGCATTAATCCACAAATGACTTAAGCTGTTAACTTTTTTAATGTGGCTGACACTCCCTCTGAGTTCAAACAAACCAATATCCTAGAGTAATTCATGTACTCAAATAGTACACTAACTGAACTGCTGTGAAGAGAGAACTGAAGATGATCACCAAGCCAAGCCAGATAACGAACAAAAGATTGACTTGTTCTCGAATTAGGATATGAATTCCTAAAGGAATTAATAATAGTCAAAAGAGGATCTATGACTTCTGGAAGCACCTCTTTTAGGAGCTTAGATGGAATTGGGTCTAACATACATGTTGTTAATTTAGATGATTTTACAAGTCTATACAATTCTTCCTCTCCTATGGTAGAGAATGAGTGGAACTGTTCCTCAGGGGGTCTATAGTGCACTGCCTGATGTGATACTGTAGCTGACGGCTGAATGGTTGCAATTTTATCTATAATAGTATCTAATTGTATATAATAGTATTTTAGAAGTAAAGTAGTTCATAAAGTCATTACTACTGTGATGTTGAGAAATGTCAACACTTGTTGCTGCTTAATATTTCGTTAATTTAGCCACTGTATTGAATAAATACCTGGGGTTATGATTGTTTTCTTCTAAAAGACATTAAAAGTAATTAGATCTAGCAGTTTTTTAATGCTTTCTGTAGGATAGGTTCCTTTCCCACCAAGCAATACGAAATACCTATAGTTTTGTTTTCCTCCAGCTGCACTCAATTTTCCGGGCTGCTCTTTAGGGTGCGAGTGTGCTCATTATACCATGGTGTCAGACTGTTTTCCTTAACCTTCCGTAAGTGTAAAGGGGCAACTGTATCTAAAATTCTGGAAAAGAGAGAGTCCATAGTTTCTGTTACATTATCAAGTTGTTTTGAGGTTTTGGATATGCTAAGGAATTGGAAAACATCAGGAAGATTACTTACAAAGCAGTCTGTAGCCAGCAATAACTCGGATATAAAATCAGAAAACTCTTTAAATAATGCCAGTACAAACATCACAGGGGATTTATCGGTTGCACTTTATTTTACAGTACGTGTACTAACATGTACTTATAGTGTACTTACAGTGTATTTATCTAAGAAAGTTCTGGTAATACAAGGTAACTACATAGGGTAGGGTTAGGTTTAGGGGTAGGTTCAGGGTTAGTACCTAGTTAATACATAGTTATTGTAATTACTATATCGGATCTGATATTTAATAAGCCAAGCTTTATTATTTGTTTATCCATATTGCATCTGTTTTTTATTTGTTGAACCTCAATTAAATTGTTACTCTTAAATTGGTTTGGACATTTTTTTTTTACTTTCTAGTTCGAGGAACAGACACAGTCTCTATTATGTGATATCTAGGTGAAAGAAACTATGTGCTGAGAATTAACTGTCTTCTGTGATGTGCGGCGGCTAGCATATGGTCGGTTTAGCCAGTCTGTCTGCTTCCTGACCTGGGCCCCAGTTAGTCAAGTATAAATTCTAAGACTATGTGCCATATTTCTAGAGAGAAGAGTGGCACCACCCCAGGAGGGATGAAGATCATCTCTTTTCAACAGGTCAGATAGAGACACGAAGTGTACCGTGGCACCATGCCCATTTCGGGACTCGGGAATGTGCTGTGCTCGGGAAAGTGGTCCTCTTTAAGAAAAGAGAGACGCGATCGCAGCATTGCCATCATCAATCACGCAGTGCAGGAATGAACCATCCACGAATGCGTCTTTAGTGTGCTGAGTGCCCAGACACGGAAGACAATGCTTGTGGCCATTGTCAGAGAACAGGAAATGGCCACATCCAGAAGGACATGGACGAGACAATGTCTTTAAAAAGATGCAAATTATCCATGAATTGTCCCACTTTTAGGAAATATTTTAGAAAATTTAGTTGAAGCGCCCAGGGGACATTGCTGTGTGCACCGTACCGTCAACCAGAACAGCTTCCTGACACACAGCAGATGAATGGCTTTGTGGAGTCTAACAGCTTTTCATACAACCAATCGGCTCTGAAGCAAAAATCTGAAGAGTGGAGGCACCTGTCCCCTATTTATTTAACGCTACTGAAAAAATTCAAAGATCCGATTTTGTAATCTACATAATCGATATTATAACCACCATTAATAATCAATATATCAGCCACCTCTAGAAGTATTTTTTTAAGTATTTTTTTTTTATTATTATTATTTATTTTATTTTTTTTTGCATTTGAATTTGAATAGCGAGATGTTCCATTACTGTTTGTGTTTGTAATATGGTATATTTTTGCTACTTATCTGGAGTTATTAATTTTTCAGGATCAGTACAGATTTGTTACTGGGGATACAGTGTGGAGACACAGACCAGTACTGAAGAGGTAATGTTAGCAGTTTTTAATGAATTGTTGCTTAGTCAACTCACCCTGATAACAAATGACAAGCTAAAAGTGCTATATGGAGTCAGTATTCCTATGGATTTTAAATGCTTTGAAACTTTTCCATTTGCAAGTAATATATTCCCACCTGTGCATTTACAGATCCCCTTCAAATCATCATATCTTTTACAGGTAACAAAGTAAAGGATGAGGACAGTAGCTTTGCTGTACCAGTCATGGTAAATACAGGAACATTCTTCATGAAGAGGTTGCAAGGCAAGATGAGGGAAATAAAACTAAAAGGTACCTTTCTTCATTTTCATAGATTTTAGGATAGTTATCTACATTTGGGTAATTGATAAAGTCATGTTTTATTCCCTGTAAACTACGAATAAAAAAAATGTTATCTATTTTTAAAGCCCAGTGTAGGTGAAGATGGTGTGGTCAGGAATTCTGGTGTTTGTAGGAAATCTGAAGGAACATTTCCCATTATTCTACTAGGATGTTGCCCGTATAATTGAGGTAATTAATCTCTTAGGTGATGCAGATGTGGTCAAAGTTTACAAAAGTTTTGTTTAACTGCTACAGAGAAGAAATTGCAATTAATTAATGATTCTACCCCTCTACTGTAACAAGCGCACTCAGAGACAGAATTTTAGTAAATACAGAAGTTTTATTGAAACAGATGATTGACTTAGCAGTGGATGAGATGAAAGGTGAGTTGATCCTTAACTTAGACAGACACTTCCAGTGGTGAAATAGACTGATGATCGTAATCTTCTTACAGCGAATGTAACTGGCTGGACTGCTGAGTTACACACACCTCAATGGAGACGTTGTAGTGGAGAGCTTGGATGGGGAGATCCACAGGAGACACGTTGGAGTCACAAGGAGGAGAGAAGATTCTCGCTGAGAAGAGGCAAGTCGATAGGTAAGTTTTAAGGAGTCAATGCTGGTAACTAAGACAGGGGTATTCCAGTGTGTAGTCACGAGATCAGACAATGGGAGAGACTGAGGTGTGCGCTTAAATGTGGTGGTTGATTAATACTCAGGTGAGGGGGTGCGCTGTGATTGTCTGGGTGAAGAACATGACCAATTTGTGACATTACCCCCTCTTCCACGGCCCACTCCTGAGGGCCGAATACCCTGATGATGTGGTGGTCTTCCTCTACCCCGAGGTGCTGGACAATCCGGATGTGATGTATGGAATTCTTCTAGGAGTGGAGGGTCTAGGATGTCATCTCTAGGGACCCGGGAGCGTTCTTCAGGGCCATATCGTTCCCAGTCGACTAGATATTCCAATCTGCCACCATGCCGCTGGAATTCCAGAATCTCTTTGACCTTGTAGATGGAACCTTCCTCCTGAAGCAAAGGGAGAGGGGGTTCCTCTGTCCGGTCAGGCTCTGTGGAGACAGTAGTAGAAGAAGTAGTGATACATGGAATGTTGGGTGTATTCTTTACTGTGGAGGGAGTTGGAGCTTGTAGGTGACGGGATTGATCAGTTCCATGATGGTAAAGGGGCAGACGAATCTGGGACTTAGTTTCCTACAGGTCAGGTGCAGCCTGATGTCTCAGGTGGACAGCCAGACCTTCTGACTGGGTTGGTAGGTGGAGGTTGGTGCTCTTCGAAGGTTGGCTGTCATTTGTCTGCGCACTGTCCGTTGGAGTTGATTGTGAGCCTCGTCCCAGACTGTCTTGCTTTCCTGGAACCAGTAATCAACAGCGGGAACATCGGAGGGATCCCCAGACCAGGGAAAGAGAGGGGGCTGGTAACAGAGTACACACTGGAACTTGGTGAGGCCCGTGGATGGCTGGCGGAGGGAATTTTGGGCGTACACGGCCCAGCCCAGGAACTGGTTCCAGGAGTCCTGGTGGCCATGGCAGAAGGTTCTTAGGAAGCGACCTTCTTGTATTTTACATCCAGTTTGACGGTTGGATTGGGGGTGATATTGAGGTTCACGGTCCGACACGATGTCTTCAGGGAGGCCAAACTGTCAAAAGACCCAATTGAACATTAGCTCTGCTGTTTCTAGGGTGGTGGATAAACCTTTGAGGGGAATGAGGTGGCAGAATTTGGATTATCTATCGACTATGACCAGGATACAGGTGCTACCATCAGAGGGAGGTGGGTCCATTATGAAATCTACTCCTAGGTGTGACCAGGGACAGTTGGGAATGGATAAAGGATACAACTTGCCAGCTGGAAGATGACGGGGACTTTTGGAGATGGCACATTCGGGGCAACCTTGTACGAACCTTCTGACGTCTCTTGCCATGTTGGGCCACCAGAAGAAGTCTTTTAGCAGCGAGAGAGTAGTGTCAGCCTCAGGGTGGCCAGTGCCTATTGACATATGCGAGGTGTGAATAAGAGTGTTGCATTGCATCCGTGGAACATACTGGTGCCCCAGTGGGCAGCCTGGCAGAATGGCGGGAGGGTTCTCCGTGACAACTGGTGAAGATGTCCACTGGATAGGACTGCATATGAGGTAAGTGGGTATGATCTTTTCTGCCGCTGTGACAAGACTGCTCCCACTCCGGTTGCCAAGGCAATGCTGGTAACTAAAACAGGGTATTTCACTGTGTAGTCATGATTATGTTTTCTATAATGGCGAGATTATGTTCTTTTGTATGGAAGCGATTTTGCATTGTTCTCCAGAGTCTTTCTAATAAGTGAGTTATCAAGTGTTACAACTGTATATAGTGTAGTATTTTTCTTGTGCATCAGCAAAAAGCATTTTTGTGCATTTGTTTTATAGATTGTTTTGTCAATAAATGTAGAGGGTTTTCCATTTGTTGTGTTGATTGTAACTAGGTATTTAATACATTGAAATTCCTTTGAAGTATATTTTAGTTCAGACTAATTGCTTATTTAGAAGTAAATATTTACCATATTTCAATGTACATATAAAATGTACTAAAGTCCCACTTAAGTGGTTCAAAAATGTCACTCAAAAGTTTGACTAAATGCATTTAATGAATGTAATGAGTTTGTGAGTGGAAAGGAAGAGGACGGAGGGGCCGGCTTGACTGCTGATGGTACTTTAGTTATATAAATCACTTTTAATGGTTCACAGTGTCAAACTACACTAACATAAACACACTCAATAACTTCTGGGGTTTCTTCTTCGAGACAGGATCATCCGTCAGCAATCCTTCTCTCTCTCACCTACTCCTGTTTCTCCTGCCAATTACTGAAACAAGACAAAGGGTTGGTTATTTCTGTTAACCCACTCACTCACCATTCGTCTCCTGCCTCTCTCTCTCACTGCAGACTTTGCTAAACTACGCCCCCTTGCCACATACCCCTACCGCCCGACTCAGGCCAGGGAGCCATCCGGCCTGCAGCCCCCCCTCCATTTCTGGAGAGAAAGTCAGCCACAGCCATCTGAACACCCGGCCTGTAGATCACCTTGAACTTAAAAGGCTGTAGAGCCAGATACCAATGAGTGATCCGTGCGTTGGTATCCTTCATGCGGTGAAGCCACTGCAGCGGAGCATGGTCCGAACAGAGGGTAAATTCCCATCCCAGAAGATAATAGCGGAGGGTGAGGATGGCCCACCTGATGGCAAGGCATTCTTTCTCAATAGTGCTGTACTTAGAGCTTGCTACTAATGTACAGCACCGGCCATTCCTCCCCCTCTATCTCCTGAGACAGGACTGCACCCAGCCCCCAGTCCGACGCATCTGTCTGCAACACAAAAGGGAGAGAAAAATCAGGAGAGTGTAACAACGGCCTGCCACACAGAGCAGCTTTCACCTGGGTAAAAGCCTGCGCCTCCTTTTTAGTAAGATCAGTCAAGGGGCTGGTGGTGTCAGAATAATTAGTTACACCTTCTGTAATATCCAGCCAGCCCCAGGAACTGTATAACTTTCTTTTTGGTCTTGGGGCGCAGACAGGTCGCAACAGCGGCTGTCTTGTCAATTTGGAGACACACCTATCCATGCCCCAAGTGGAAGCCCAGATACCTTACTTCCACATGCCCAATCGCACACTTTGGGTTGGCCGTGAGTCCAGCCCCCCTCAGCGATCTCAAGACAGCCCTCAGATGCTGCATATGCTGCCAGTAACTACTAAATATAATGATATCATCTAAGTATACAGCCGCATATGCAGCATGGGACCACAGAATCTTATCCATGAGACGCCAGAACTGCCCAAACAGAAGGGTAGCAAATTGGTGTAATCCAAACGGCATTGCAAAGCTGTCTTTTCCCTGGACAATGGAGACAAGGGGATCTGCCAATATCACTTTGTTAAGTCCAGTGTCGAATAAAAATGAGCCGTGCCGAGCCGATCAAGCAATTCATCGCGGCATTGGATACGCGTCGAACTTTGACACAGCATTCACCTTGCGATAATCCACACAGAAACGGACTGAGCCGTCCGTTTTCCTGAACTACTTTTTTCTTGTGTTCAGGCAAGCGATACAGCCGGCTGCGAACTATCACGCCCGGCTCCGTCTCAATATGGTGCTGAATAAGGTTAGTATGGCCAGGTAGGGGCGAAAACTAGTCTGCAAACTCTGCCTGTAATTTAGCTAAATCAGTGAGCTGGGAAGGTGAGAGGTGATCTCCACCTGGGGCCAGTGCGAGGGATTGTGTTTTGACATTCACCTCTGGCCCAAGATCCTCCTCTCCACTAATCACCATCACCAACATCACTGATTCTGCCTGATTCCATTTTTTCAGGAGATTGAGGTGATAAACTTTTGATGTGCTCCGCTCCTATCTGACCGTAATACCTCATAATCGAGCTCTCCGACTTGCCGTTTGACCTCAAAGGGTCCCTGCCACTTTGCCAGTAATTTAGAACTTGATGTTGGGAGTAATACACGCACTTTCTCTCCCGGTGCAAATTTGCGTAACTTAATTCCCCTGTTATACACCCGGTTTGCAACAAATTCTCCAGTTAGCCTCCCCAAAGTTTGGAGTTTTGGTCTCAAGTCCAGTACATACTGAATTTCGTTTTTACCTTGAGATGGTCCATCCTCCCAGTTTCTTTCAGGACGTCCAACACCCCATGGGGCTGACGTCCGTAGAGAAGCTAAAAGGGGGAAAACCCAGTGGAGGCTTGTGGGACCTCTCGCACAGCGAACAGGGGTTCTAACCATTTATCCCCATTCTTAGGCCTTCTTGGACGAATTTACGTATCATTGATTTAAGCGTGCGATTAAAACGTTCGACCAGGCCGTCGGTCTGTGGGTGATGGACGCTGGGCTGAATCGATTTAATGCCCAATAATTCGTAAAGTTCGCGTAAAGTACGTGACATAAACGCCATGCCTTGATTGGTTAGGATTTCTCTCGGAATCCCGGCCCAGGAGATTAAACGAAACAGTGCGTCCGCAACACTCTTAGCTGAAATGTTGCGGAGAGCCACTGCTTCAGGATATCGTGTTACATAATCCACTGTGACTAATGCAAAACTATGTCCCCTTGCTGATTGTTCTAATGGCCCAATGAGGTCCATACCAATTCTTTCGAAGTGGACCTGCATTAATGAAAGTGGGCACAAAGGCGCTTTTGGGGCGGCCAGTGGGTTTACCAACTGACCTTCAGGACCAGACTTCTTTTGTCTGAGCGTCTTGGATCACTTGATACAACCAATCTTTTAAAATAGCAAAATACGGATAGGTAAGTGCACGGGTATGATGGAGAGGCTGACCGTCGATGGTATGGACCTTTTCAAAAACATGCTTTAATATCTCATCCTCAGACTGCTCCAGGGGAAAGTCATCACACTCCGAGAAAATGAGTCTCTCGATTTCGCTCGATTCCCCTGAACCAGAATTCAGTGGTCCCTGTTCAGTCTCTCCCACCTGCACTCGTGCGCCCCCATCTGGTGCCTTTTTCCCCCAAGAGGCATCCGTGAACAAAGACCCCAATAAAACAGTAAACGCTGGCCAATTTGTCCCCAAAATTATAGGATGCTGGATGCTGTAGGTGCAGACACCGCCTCCGGTGTCTCCGGAATTGGATAATGACTGGCACTAAGGGATACTCCACCAAATCCCCTTTCACACAACGCACCCTAACCAGGCGGCTTGTATCCAATGTCCCCGATTGAATCAGGCTTTGATGGATCGAGGATTGGTTACATCCTGAATCCACCAAGGCCTGATAAGTACCCCCCTTGATACTCACAGGTATTTGGTACTGCCTGCCTGACCGGGGCCGGCCTGTGGGACATCCAGGACCCGGATCATCATCCCCACCTCCATCTCTCCACAAAATGCTTTGGGTCCCTGAAACCCCAACTGGCCGGCCCAGACCTCCCCGCCACAAGTGGCAGAGAGTGGGCTACACGATTGGCGTGGAGAGAGCGGAGAAACAAGGGCGGTATCCTCTCCGGTAGCCATCATTCCTCCCCACCTAGGTGGGGCTCTTAGACTCACAAAGTGGCCCTGGTCAGGGTGGGACTCAAGGAGGGCCGGGTGGTTGGGACATAGGGAGAGGGATAGGGCGAAAGAGAGAAGGAGGGGAAGAGAGAGGAAGAGAGAGAGGCCGATGGTAGAGGTTCGCTGACCGCTGGGCACGCCACCATGTGGTCCTCCGCTAGATGACCCACTCACTCACTGTTCATCTCCTGCCTCTCTCTCCCGCTGCAGACTTCGCTAAACCATGCCCCCCTTGCCACAATGAAATTTTAAACTAATATATTTGAAATCAATTACAAATGAAATCAATAAATGCATTTAGGTGGTTGAAAATATTACATTTAATTCATGCTTAATTGTATTGTTAACTGACATTAAAGTTTATTTTAGTTAACATTAACTGCTTGTCAGTATATTAGTAGTTCACTATAACCATATTTTAAAGACACTAGAAGCAAATAGGAAAGTACATATAAAAGGTGTACTAAAAAAGTCCCACTTAAGTGGTTTTAAAAAATCACTCAAAAGTTAAAGTAATTGCGTTTAATATCTCTTTAAATTGTAATACATTTGATGTTAATTACAAATACAATACATTCAAGCATCGGAAATAACATATTTAATTTGCACTTGTGTTCTTTTAAATTATTTATCTAAATTATTTCTGCAATGAGTACACTTCTTAAAAGTATACTTAAGTGCACTTCTTTTCCACAAGGGTGTTTCCAGGACTGACACAGATATTTTTGATGTTCGATTGCCAAATGAGTTTCACACTATACGCTGCCAGAAGGAACACAGAACCCAGGATAATCTAAATAAGTCTTTATTAATCCAAAACAGGAGTATATCCAACAGTGAGAACAGGAGGAAGACACATGTATGGAACTGGTAGACACAGCAAAACTGAACTAAAAGGACTAGGGTTATAAAAGGAAAGATAATGAGGGAACTGACAGGTGCGGGGAATCAATTAATGACCTGGGGTGCAAAAATGTTGGTTTGACTTCCAGGGCTCTGAAAAGTGTGGACCTCCATCTTGTTTTCATCATGCCGAAAGTCCTTTCAATTATGCTGTAGACCCTTGAGTGGTAGACTTGTCCATTCACTGCCTCTTTAAAGGGTGTGATCAAGCAGACTGGGGTGTCTAAAGAGGGATAGCCTCCATCACCCAGAATACAGGGATGAGGTGCAGCACCTGGCTGTGTGGTGTGCCACCAACAATCTAGAACTAAACACCCAGAGGACAAAGAAGATCATTGTGGACTTCAGGCGGACTAGGAGTCATGCACACACACCCATCTACATCAATGGAGCTGTAGTGGAGCGTGTGTCGAGTTTCAAGTTCCTTGGCATCCACATCTCAGATGACCTCACATGGTCTCATAACACCTCCACCCTGGTCAAAAAGGCACAGCAGCGCCTTTACTTCTTACGGAGCCTTAAAGTTCACCTGAGTCCCAGGATCCTTGTGGAATTTGACGGCTGTACCATTGAGAGCATGCTCACGAACTGCATCTCAGTATGGTACAGCAATTGCTCCGCATCTGACCGCAAAGCAGGTCCACTCCAGCAGGTGGTGAATACTGCTCAATGGATCACCGGCACCCAGTTAACTTCTACTGAGAACATTTATCAAAAGCGCTGTCTGGGCAGGGCAAGAAACATCATCAAGGATGCCTCTCACCCTAACCATGGACTCCTCACCCTCCTTCCATCTGGCAGGCGATACAGGAGCCTACGCTCTCGCACTAGTAGGCTCAAGAAGAGCTTCTTCCCCGAGGCTGTGACACTTCTGAACTCCACACCACCAATCTAACCTGCACCTGGTCTTTTACTGCACTGGTCACAGTACTTTACATACATATAGTTGCACTGCTCATATTTTGCACAGACTGTACACTATTCTAGCTATTACTGTCTAAAGTTGTTACTGTAAAGCACAGTAAACTTTCTATAAAAATATCATTGCACTAGTCATTTTGCATATAATACATTGTTTAAAAGTACTTTTGCACACTCATCCAACTGTATTTATTACCACTCTTCTCACGTTGCTGCTGTTCATAATGTGTATATAATCCTACATTGCTCTGTTCATAATAATCATGTACATACAATCCTTACATTTGCATTCCTATTGATATTCTGTATATACTCTGCTCAATACTGTATATAGCAACTCCACTGTACATTCTGTAAATCATATCTTCACTTACTCTGCACTTTTATGTATATAAAACACTATATTCTTGCACTTCTGGTTAGATGCTAGATGCATTTCATTAGCTCTGTACTGCTACTATGCATAATGACAATAAAGTTGAATCTAATCTAATCGAATTTAATCTTAACTGCAATATGGGCATGTTACGATTTAACAAGCAGTATGTTACAAGGGGCGGGGGGCAAGTCCTCTCCCTCGAAACGAAGCTCACAACCTTTAAGAAAATTGACTATGGTTTTATTATAGCGTAGTAAAAAAAAAAAAAAAAAAAGTTGAGTTGTGCAGTTAGCAAACATTACGTTAAATACAACAAAACGTTTTTGCAGTAACCATACATACCAAAATTAGGCGTTGAACATATTATCATCTCCTTTGTATTCTGCAATCTGCTAAAGACAAATACAAAAAAAAAAAGCTGTAACCCATGCAACTGAGATCATTGCAGCTACAGCATCTTGGTAGTTTGTTATAAACATTAGCACAATTTCTTTGATGCAGGAGATAGTGATGACATATGATGACATGTAGCGGTGTAGTAGTGGTGATATTTTATGAACAATATTTAATGAAAACAAAACAAACCAAACAAGAATACAAACAACGCTGGGAAGACGACAATCCAAGATGGTGAAGGCGGTGAGTAATCCAGATGGTGGTGGAGAGTTGGCAGCAGGAGAGGATGACACAGGAACTGCGGGGAATCGAGCCGAAGGTAAGTGATGATGCTTGTGAAGATGCGATGACTGGATGAGGTTCCGGGGGAAGACACGGACATCCAAACGCAGAACAACACAGAAGCAAAGAACAGTTACCAACATGAAACAACGCTCTCACAAACACAAGATGTGAGACAAGCCATTATATAGAGAGGGTAATGAGTGACAGCTGCTGCTGATGACAATTAACGGAGACGCCCACAAACTAATCAGTGCAGACGCGTAACACACAGACTTCACACATAAAGTCACAGGATATCATGTGACATCGATATCCTGAGTTGGTCTACTGTCAACCATATAGTTATCCACTTAAAAGAGTTCATGAAATTAATTTGATCACAAGATACAAAGACCCTTTGTATCAAGAAGCTCATGATCACAACGATGTATGGAAACACCTGCGCAACCCCAGAGGAATCATTAATAATTAATGGACCTCAACACAAAGGATCAACACAGAGTGTCCCATAACTTGTGACTCTTTCTACGAACTGAACTTTTGAATAAATAATCTCAAAAAACAATCATTGAGAAATCTAAAGGGTTAAGTATATTCACAAATAATATGTTTTATGTCTTATATATATATATGTCCGATGTGTTCAATGTAATCAGTGCAACTTTAACCAATGTTTTACAATAACTGTTAGCAGATAAAGCTATTAAATCTTTGAAGTCTTGTAAACAACGAAACTGATGAACTGATGAACTTCCAAAGCTCCTACGTAATGAAGCAACCAACAAATCACCAGGGGGGTTTTCCCAAAAGACATAATAATAATAATAATAATAATAATAAATTTTATTTGAAGGCTCCTTTCTCGGCACTCAAGGACACCGTATATGAATACATAAAACAGTATGTCAAAAAAATAAAATCTAATGGAATAGGCAGTTTTATACAGATGTGTTTTGAGTTGCAATTTAAAATGGGGGAGAATGTTTCTAAGTTGGGGTGGTAATGAATTCCAGAGACGGGGAGCGGAGCAGCTGAATGCTCTGCTCCCCATGGTGGTGAGATGGGCAGAGGGGACAGATAGGTGTATGGAGGAAGAGGATCTGAGGGAACAGGAGGGAGTGGGAACCTGGAGGAGATCAGACAAATATGGGTGGGCAAGATTGTGTATGACCTTAAATGTAAACACAAGGATTTTGAATTGGATGCAAAACTGGACCGGGAGCCAGTGGAGCTGTTGGAGGACAGGAGAGATGTGTTGAATGGAGGGGGTTCGAGTTATGATGCGGGCAGCTGAGTTCTGGACGAGTTGAAGTTTATGGAGAGATTTGTGAGGGAGGGCAAAGAGGAGAGAATTACAATAATCCAGATGGGAAGTTACTAGACTGTGAACAAGGATGGCAGCAGTGTGGGGGGTAAGGGAGGGGCAGAGGCGATTGATGTTTCGTAGGTGGAAGTAGGCAGACCGGGTAATGGTATTGATGTGGGATTGAAATGATAGTGTGCCATCAAGGATGACACCCAGACTCTTAACCTGGGGGCAAGGTGAAACGGAGGAGTTATCAAAAGTGAGAGAAAAACTCGGTTTTGGATAGAGTGGATTTGGTGCCAATGATGAGAACCTCGGTTTTATTACTGTTTAATTTTAGGAAGTTTTGGGTGAACCAGGTTTTTATTTCAGAGAAGCAATCAATAAGAGAAGTGAGCGGGAGAGTGGACAAGGGTTTAGTGGAGAGGTATAGCTGGGTGTCATCAGCATAACAGTGGAAGTGAATGTTAAATTTGCGGAAGATATTGCCGAGTGGAAGGAGGTAAATGATGAAAAGTAAGGGCCCCAGGATAGAGCCCTGGGGCACACCTGTAGTGACGGAGGAGGGAATGGATTTAAAAGACTTTAGCTTTTAGAGAGGTAAGATGTGAACCATGTCCCTGCTTTTGTGATTTTCTTGGTGTGATCTAAGAATTAATAACTTAAGTTACTAGACTTTTGGGACTTCATTCAAATTTATTTAATCCTCCTCTTCAGTAACTGTATGTGTGCGTATGTGTGTGTGTTCATTAGCGTAGTTCCATGTAACCTTAGAAGTAGCTCAATAAATTCTTGTTTCATTTATAAAGAAGCATTGTCTAGTGTTGTGTAATTTTAAAGTTTGCCCAGATCATGTGCTACCTAGCTCCCAAATTAATTGAACATACAGCTTAAACATTAACCTCCCAAACATAATGAGAGGTATTACTGCCTGAAGAAGAACCCCCAAAACCATCCTTGTTCCATTCCTGCAATAGAGAAGAGACAAATGTTATTGAGAAATTCTTAATGCAGCCTACTGGCTAGCAGAGGGGTATTCTCCCCTTAAAAGGAGGGAGAGAATAGCAGGCACCTCTTTAATTTAAGTAGTGAGGGGTGTTCATCCTCTGCTGGGGATGAACAGCTGGCCCCTGAAATTATAACAGCAAAGGGTGTTCTCTCCAGCGGGAGAAAAAAGCAGGCCCTTTTTCTTGTTGAGGGGGTGGTGGATGTTTTTACATTTTTCAGTAAAAAAGTACATAATGGAGTTGCAGAAGGAGATTGTATACAATTGAGGGGGGATAAAGTCCTGGGGTTGGGTGATATTGTTAAGTAGGGAAAACAGTGACTTTGAGTTTCCTTTATTGGCATTGATTAAACTAGAGTAGTAGTGGGTTTTGGTGCTAGCAATGGAGTCCCTATAACGTAAGATATGGTTATTGTACATTTCTTTGTGAATAGTGAGACCAGTTTTTCTGTAGAGACGTTCAAGTTACCGACCTTTGGCTTTCATGAGACAAAGATCGGAAGTGAACCAAGGGGCAGAGACAGAAAATGAAATAGTTTTGGTTTTTACGGAGCAAGGGAATTAAAAATATAGTGGAGTCCAGTGTTGTAATGAGAGACGAGATTGTCAGGGGTGGATAGATTGTGAGTGTCAGAGAGGCAGAAGGAGTGAATACTTGAAGTGAGAGTGGCGGGGTTGATATTTTTTATATTCCGAAATGAAATAAGGCATGGTATTTTAGATATGGATAGAGTGAGTTTTACAGTAAATGAGAGGAGAAAGTGGTCAGTTATGGGGAGTTCATCAGCTGTAAGATCAGAAGGGGTGACACCAGAGCAGCAGATTAAGTCCAGAATATGTCCTTTACAGTGTGTTGGAAAAGTAATATGTTGCTGACATCCAAAACTGTCAAGGCATGAGGTAAAGTCTTTGGTGAGAGGCAGATTGATATTGTCCATGTGGATATTGAAATCGCAAGGAAAGCAGCAAAATCATTTAAAAATTCTCTAATCAGTTTAGGGGGTCGGTAGACAGTAGCAATGATGGTTGGAGTGGGGCCAGACAACATGCAAACGGCAGATTCAAATGAGCTGGAGACACGCACAGACACCAGCGAGACTTTCCACTTCTCGCTGTAAATTATTGCGAGACCTCATCCCCGACCAGAGCCACTGGGTTGACAGATGTAAACAAACCCACTAGGAGTGGATTCATTCAGTTGAGAAAAGTCGTTGGGTTGTTGCCATGTCTCGGTTAAACAAAGAAAGTCTAACTTACGATCGGAGATTGGACAATTAGCAATGTCTGAAGCATGTTCGCCAAAATAGCACTAGGCAATAAAAATGAAAGAAACTTTGCTTAGCTTAGTGAAGATGTCCCGAGATTAATTAAAGGTGAAATGGCAAGTTGTTAGTGGATGCTTTGATTCTTCTTGAATATCTTGCTTCTTCCAGCAGGGAAGCAGATCTCGTGTAAAGTTGTTGGGTCAGTCGTATTAGTACAACTTTGTAGATGAATTGCGGGCAAGCGGTGATATCTCAGATCATTATTTAGTTTTGTGCAAACTTCATATAGTCAAGTCACCTTTATTCATATATCACTTTAAACAAAATACATTGCGTCAAAGCAACTGAACAACATTCATTAGGAAAACTGGGAGAAACCAGGCTCAGTTGGGGGGCCAGTTCTCCTCTGACCAGACGAAACCAGCAGTTCAATTCCAGGCTGCAGCAAAGTCAGATTGTGCAGAAGAATCATCTGTTTCATGTGGTCTTGTCCTGGTGGTCCTCTGAGACAAGGTCTTTACAGAGGATCTGTATCTGGGGCTCTAGTTGTCCTGGTCTCGGCTCTCTTTCAGGGCAGTAGAGGTCCTTTCTAGGTGCTGATCCACCATCTGGTCTGGATACGTACTAGATCCGGGTGACTGCAGTGACCCTCTGATCTGGATACAGACTGGACCTGGTGGCTACGGTGACTTCGGAATAAGAGAGAAACAGACAAATATTAGCGTAGATGCCATTCTTCTAATAATGTAGCAAGTATATAGGGTGTTATGGGAAGTGTTTCCGGTTCCGGTTTACCTAATTAATGCAGCCTAAAAATCCTTTAACAGATTTGGATATTAAAAGCATATTAGTATGTTATGTGTATGCCAGGTTAAAGAGATGGGTCTTTAATCTAGATTTAAACTGCAAGAGTGTGTCTGCCTCCCGAACAATGTTAGGTGACTCACGTCACTTCCTGTTTGTTGTTGGCGGCTGTACTGCGTTTGAGCTCCGTCACTATATTCTTTTCATTGACTATTTTTAACTCAAAAATCAATTTTATACATCATCGTTTCCGTTTATATAACGTGTGAATATATCCTCTATTGTATTCTACAACAAAAACAATCAGAGTGCCTCGCTATCACTAGTTTTATTTTGATCTCCCGGGTCTGCTATTAGCTTTTAGCCCGTTAGCATCAGCGGCGTGGTTGCAGCTAACTGCGCTTACATTGCTAATACTCTATTCACACACATTACCACTGCTGTACTCACTGTTACTTGCTTTAATGGCGGATGAATGTCTCCACTCTGTGCAGCTCGAGCTCGAGGCCGTGAGAAAGCAGATTCGCGACCTGGAGGTGAGGCAGGCCCAGCTGAGAGAGCGGAGAGCCGCGCTGGAATCATCCCGGGCTGACGCTCACAAGTCCGGGGTAAGTATACAGCGATCTGCTAACAGTCCCACCACGTCTACTCCGTGTGTTTCTCTGCACAGGCCCAGTGCACCCAGGACGCGATCTTCCCAGATGTCCTTCACTGCGACGCCGGGACACCACGGACCCTGGGTGCATCCACAGTGGAGGATGCGAGCCGGGTCCCGGGCGACGACTTCTCCCCCTCCTGCCTTCGACATCTCCATCCGGAACCGCTTCGCTCCCCTCCGCGAGACAGGACGCGACGCTGTGATCATCGGAGACTCCATCGTCCGACACGTAAGTGCTACGTTAGCCGAAGGTAAAGTGCACACTCATTGTTTGCCTGGTGCTCGTGTTCTCGATGTTTCTGCGCAGATACCCGCGATCCTGAAGGCCGACGAGAGCCCCAGAGCGGTCGTGCTTCACGCCGGGGTTAACGACACCACGCTGCGGCAGACGGAGACGCTGAAGAGGGACTTCAGCAGCCTGATCGAGACGGTTCGCAGCACGACGCCCGCGGCGACGATCGTCGTGTCAGGACCATTGCCCACGTATCGACGAGGACACGAAAGGTTCAGTAGACTTTTCGCTTTAAATGAATGGTTGTTGTCATGGTGTAAAGAACAGAAACTGCTATTTGTTAATAACTGGAATCTTTTCTGGGAGCGTCCTAGGCTGTTTCGCGCTGATGGATTACACCCCAGCAGAATCGGAGCGGAGCTGCTCTCTGACAACATCTCCAGGACACTTCGCTCCATGTGACTAGTAAGACAATTCTCTAATAACTATTATGATGAGTTTTGTTCCACCCGCTTACATGATAAAAGTACTTGCGCTGTAAAAACTATTAAGACTGTGTCTGTTCCCCGAATAGTGAGGTCAAAATATAATGTAGGATCTAGAAAAAATCTTATCGTAATTAAACCAGAAAAATTTAAAGTAAATGAACAAAAACAATTTTTAAAGTTTGGGCTCATAAATATTAGATCACTCACACCCAATGCAGTTATTGTAAATGAAATGATCACAGAAAATAATTTTGATGTACTCTGCTTGACTGAAACCTGGCTAAAACCAAATGATTATTTTGGTCTAAATGAGTCTACTCCACCGAACTACTGTTATAAGCATGAGCCCCGTCAGACTGGTCGTGGCGGAGGTGTTGCAACAATATATAGTGATATTCTCAATGTTACCCAGAAAACAGGATACAGGTTTAACTCTTTTGAAATACTTCTGCTAAATGTTACACTGTCAGACATGCAAAAGAAGTCTAATGTATCTCTTGCTCTGGCTACTGTGTATAGACCACCAGGGCCGTATGCAGAATTCCTAAAAGAATTTGCTGATTTCCTCTCAGACCTTCTAGTTACAGTTGATAAGGCGCTAGTCATGGGAGATTTTAATATTCACGTTGATAATGCAAATGATACATTAGGACTTGTGTTTACTGACCTAATAAACTCCTTTGGAGTCAAGCAAAATGTCACCGGGCCCACTCATCGTTTTAATCATACACTATAACTACACTGGTCATAAATGAGTCCACGCTTCTTACTGATGTTCACATTCACATTTATTCTTCTCTGAAGTATCATGAAACACCGTGAAAACTAGAAGATAAACAAAACAGTTTCAAGCACAAAGCGCCCAGAGCAACATTCATACACTCTTATTTCTTATGCAGAACAATACAATGTCTCACATTTTTTGGAAACAAGATTTAACAGTGTTTAATAAGTTATTGAGATAGCTCAATAATTATTACCGTGTTCGCCTGGTAGACCAGCTGTAGAATAATAGACGGGAGCTTAAAGTTCGCTGTTCTCACCCGCGACTCTCTCTCCTCTCTCGCGCTACTCTCAATACTTCCGGCTTAAACATGTGACTAGCAATAACCAACTTTTCTCTTCTTCATAATTTTATATAATTTTATATAATAAATATATAATCATGCAAGAGCAATGTAACAAACTGTTTTAAATCACACTATTACTCAGGATTACAGTAAACAAAACACATTATAATTGCATTACCAAACAACTTTATCGTCATATGGGGTTGCGCATGAACAACTTCCGGTGTAGTCATGGAAACGAGTTCACACTGGACTTAACGTCAGCTACACTCCCACCAAATGACCTTTGATTAATTAATAACAAATCATACAACCTTGATGATTTGTATGCATATTAATCCGACACATCAATGGTTATTTCAAAGCATACGTTAAGGTCACTCATAAAACATCTGAAAACTGAGTGATATGGTAGATCCACAGTTATAAACTCTCCAGATAAAGTTGATATGCAGAATACACCACATGAAATTTAAATGTTACAATATCAATTGAGAACACATTTCTCACTACATAAAGGTTCAAGAAAACAATCTTTTCATAACAACAGAAAGGATTTGTGAATTGTTTGAATTGTTTCAAATTTGAATTGGTCAGAGACTAACTGCACCAGAGTTATGAAGCAGAATTTTAGCTGCTTTCTATGAGAATAACTAACTTCTGAATGGGTCGCTCAACGATGGATGGCTTGTTGAGGCGTTCACCCCTTTTTCCTAACTTGCGCTCTCCAATCTGTACTGTAACTCTTCTCACCAATCCATCATCATTTTCATGTACTTTAAGAACCCTGGCAAGTTTCCATTCATTACGAGGGAGCTCTTCTTCCTTTACAATGACGATATCTCCGACTTGCACATTGCGCCTTGGTGCATGCCATCGTTGTCTAAGAGTGATGTTGACCAGATATTCCTTCCTCCACCTGTTCCAAAATTGCTCGGACAGATATTGCACCCGTCTCTAACGTTTTTTGGCATACAAGTCTTCCTTAGCAAAGTTACCAGGTGGGGGCAGAGGAACAGAGGATTTCATAGTGAGCAAATGATTTGGTGTTAATGGCTCCATACTGGTGGGATCACTGATACTGTCAATCATAAGAGGGCGGTTGTTTACAATGAACATAGCTTCGTAAAAGAAGGTTCTTAAGGAAGTGTCGTCCAATCTTCCAGCACTGTGAGCAAGCACTGAGCCAAGCACACTCCTTACCGTTCTGATCTGCCGCTCCCATGCACCTCCGGCATGACTCGAGGCTGGTGCATTCATGCAGAAGTCACACTGTTTATCTGCCAGGTATGTAGCTATTCTTTCCTTGTCTAATTCTTTGAGAGCTCTTTCCATTTCATTTCGTGCTCCAACAAAGTTTGATCCTTGATCTGATCTGATCTGATCTGCCTGATGGCCCCACGGATGGCTAGGAAGCACCGTAGAGCATTGATGAATGCATCGGTTGTCATGTCATCCAACATCTCTATGTGGACTGCTCTGGAGCTCAGACATGTGAAAAGGAGGCCATATCGCTTGTTTTCCTTACGACCTTGCTTGGTACAGAAGGGACCAAAACAGTCCATACCGCAGTACGTAAACGGTGGGGAGGGTTCAATATGGTCTCTGGGTAAGTCTGCCATCCGTTGTTCCTCTGGAGGTGCGCGGGCTCTTTTACACAGGACACACTGCTTTATGTGCTGGGCTGCTGCCTTACTGCCACCAATAATCCAGTAACCATTTGCCCTGAGTTCATTTAACGTTTGTCCTCTGCCCTGATGTTGTGTTTTCTCATGGTGGTGCGCAAGGACAAGGCGCGTGACTACACCATCCTTTGGGAGGATTATAGGGTGTCTCAGATCCAGAGGTGCGGATGCTTTCCTCAGACGTCCTCCCACCCTCATTATACCATCTTGGAGGAATGGGCCTAGCTGATACAGTTGGTGGTTACAAGGCAGCTTTCCCGATGTCTGGAGAATGTGTAACTCCTTTTCAAAGGCATCTTTCTGTGCAAGCTTGATGAGGGTGTGAGTGGCTCTCCTCCTTTCCTCAACATCAGGGGGCTTTGTGTCCTTGATCCTCTTAGCCAACCGCTGTATCCGAGCGACGACTTTTACAGCTGTGGACCATTTTGAGAACCTTGCGAGTCTCTCTTGAAAATCGACTTGCCTTGAAGCATCAGTTTTCAAGACTAGGGTTGCTCTGACCTCGGGGTCTCCTACCAGTAGCTCTGAGGTTCCTTGGGCTGAAACTACCTCTCTCTCCCACAGGAACTTGGGACCAGTGAGCCAGTTAGACTTGAGCAGTTCTGCTACTTGGAGGCCCCTTGAGGCGTGATCGGCAGGGTTGTGCTCTGTGTCGACATAGAACCACTGCCCTGGGTCAGTGGTTTCCCGGATTCTCTGGACACGGTTTGCCACGAAGACATGAAATCTTCTGGCTTCGTTGTTGATATAGCCAAGAACTACTTGAGAATCTGTCCAGAAATATTCTCTGTCGATCTTAATCTCTAGCTCCTCTTTTAGCATACTGCTCATAGCAGCAGAGATTACTGCTGCAGTCAACTCTAGCCTTGGTATAGTGACTATTTTGGTAGGAGCGACTCTTGCCTTGCCCATAATCAAGGTGCAATGCACCTTCTCTTCGCCCACCAATCTGATGTAGGAGCACTGCCCATAGCCTTGACTGCTGGCATCTGAAAAGTGATGCAGTTCCACTCTCAGGACTTTCCCAAAGTTCTCTGGTGTGAAGCATCTTGGGATCTGAATCTTGTCGAGATTTTTTAGATCATTGATCCAGCTCTCCCAGTGCGGCTTCACATCGCTGGGGAGTGGCTCATCCCAACTGATACCTTTCTGACACATCTCTTGTAGCACCCGCTTTCCTTGCAAGATGAATGGGGCCAAGAATCCTAATGGATCATACACCGAAGCCACGACTGAGAGAACTCCACGTCGAGTGGCTGGTTTCTCATCAAGTGAGACCTTGAAGGAGAAGACGTCACCTTCCACATTCCATCGGACTCCTAGCACTCTGTGGACTGGAAGATCATCACAGTTGAGATCCACATTCTTCACTTCAGCAGCGCGCTCAGAAGCACAAATGGACTCCAGTACCTCTCGACTGTTGGAGATAAATTTATGAAGGTGCAACTTTCCTTCAGCACATAGTGCTTGGGTTTCTTTCACCAGCTTGATTGCCCCATCGACTGACTCTAGGCTTACGAGGCCGTCATCCACATAAAAGTGCTTTCTGATGAAGCTAGCTGCTTCAGGGTATCTTTTCTCATTTTGGCTGGCCATATGCTTCATGCCGTAATTGGCACAGCCTGGAGAGGAAGATGCTCCGAAAAGATGGACCTTCATATGGTATTCCCTAGGCTCTGACTCTGTATCCCCATTTTCCCACCACAGGAAGCGTAGATAATCTCTGTCTTCTTTGTTGACGTGGAACCTGTGGAACATTTTTTCCACGTCACACATAACAGCAATGGGATGTTTGCGGAAACGGCAGAGCACTCCAATCAGCCCGTTTGTAAGATCAGGTCCTGTTAGCAGATGATCGTTTAAGGCAGTGCCTGCATACTTCGCGGAGCAGTCAAAAACCACCCTGATCTTATCTGGCTTCTTCGGGTGATAGACGCCTTGGTGTGGGATGTACCACACACTTCCTGACTCTGGTTGCTTGTCCGCTTCCTCTGCTTCCCCATCCTTGAAGACACCTTCCATGAATCTCACGTAATCATCCTTAAATTTAGGATCTCTGTCCAGTTTCCTTTTAAGGTGCTTCAGGCGGATTAAGGCAAGCTTCTTATTATCAGGGAGGTGAGGACGTGCTTTAAATGGAAGGGGCATCTCAAAATGGCCGCACTCGTTTTGATGGATTCTTTCCTTTAAGACCTGCAGAAATTGAATATCTTCTTGAGATATGCTTTTCTCTCCTGATCTGGTGTCTGCAAAATCAGATTCAAGGGCTTTAATAGCAGCAGCTGGTGTCACAGGTGGAACCTCCCTGACTGATATCCGATGGCACAGCCCAGTCACATGCCTGGAATTCACGCGCTGTGGTGAGCTCCCTACGATGCTCCACCCTAAGTCCGTCTTTATAGCGTAAGGCTCGTAGTCACCTCCAGTGAAAACCTCTCGTGGAGCCAGGGCTCTGGAGCAGTCATAACCAATCAAAAGTCCCCCTCCACAATCCATTAGTGGAGGCATCTCAGAGGCTATGACTGCTAGGTGTTTCCACTTATTAGCTGTCTCACATGTGGGGATATGCGCACGTTCAAGTGGAATGAATTCCCTTGCGTAGGCGGGAGGCAGGTTAATGAGGCAATCTGAAGAAAATCCTCTGACTCTGAGTCCACTGACTCTCTGGCTTTCCACGATGGAATCCCTGCCCATCATAGTGGAAAGCTTTAATTTTACTGGCTCCATTGATGCATGCAACCTTCCACAAAGTTCCTGATCCACAAATGTGTGACTACTCTGAGTGTCCAACAGAGCATAAGCTAGGGTTTCAGAATCTGGGTTATCATGTGAAGAGATCCATACTGGAACAATCATAGATGTGCTCCCACCCTCACCTCCATTCACACAACAAGATAGTGAGGATGTGTTTTCTTCAGCTTGCTGGACACCTTGCAGGGAAGTCTGATTTGCTGAGGGGCGGTCTTCGTGCAATGGAGTGGGATGTTGTCTTTTGCATATGCTACACATGGCTTTATTCCTACAGTCCTTTGAATTGTGTCCCTTCCTCAGGCATGCATAACATAGCTTATTTTCCTGGACGAACTTTCTCTTATCCTCCACAGACCTTTCTGTTAAGTTTTTACACTTATGTATGGAGTGATTCTCTCCACAACACATACACTTGGCTGTGTTTGAGTTATAAGCTGGCATGCTTCCTTTGTTTGATTTATTGGCATCCCTCAACTTGGTCTCCTCAACATTGAAGGATTTGGCTGTGGTGCTTGATGCGTTTGAGGCTTTCACATTAGTGGCGAAGGTGTTTGCCTTTGGACGTTTTATTTCTCTGAACGACTTTTCCTCAGGTCTAAGCACATGTAATGATGACACTGGATTGCATGCTATGCGTGCTTCCTTTGAGATGAATGAAGCAAATTCTTTGAAACTTGGATAGTCTCTGTCTTGATCCAGCTGCTCTGTGACAAAGCGATTCCACCTGGACGTTATCCAATCAGGGAGTTTGGCTAGCATCTTCTGATTCTCTTCGCAGTCGTTCAGAACCTGAAGACCCTTGATGTGAGGCATAGCATCACTACATGTTTGCAGAAAATCACTAAACTCTCTCAGTTTAACATACTCCTTAGCACCAATCTTTGGCCACTTATTAAGCTTCTCTCGGAAAGCACGCTGCACCACAAAGGAGTGACCATACCTTGCATTCAGCTTCTGCCATGCTTGCTGATATGCCTCCTCATCTTTTCTGTAGAAGCTTCCTTCTAGAGCAGACCTCGCCTCTCCACTTACGTACCTTTGTAGGTAAAACAACCTATCCGCCGGATTTGAACATTGTCTCTCTATAAGGGCTTTGAAGCTTGTGCTCCATTCTGTAAAATACAGTGGGTCGCCAGAGAATATGGAAGGTTCTGGTAATGGAAGTCGAGTAAGGGCCATTGACTCCTGTAATGTCTGGACTAAGGATGCTTCATTCTGTGTAACTTGCTCGTTCAGGCATCCTGCAGAGGGAGTGGGTTGACAAGGAACATTTCCTTCACTGCATGGAGCACTGCATTTCTCACTCTTTTCTTTTGACTCTTCCTCAGTAAATACTCTGAGCCTTGCTTCAATGACCTCAATGTCTCTTTGATTTTCTAGCTTTTTCAGTTGCAGACGTTGTGCTTCAATGGCAGCTTCCCTTTCAACCTCAGCTTTCTTTGCAGCCAGCTGTGCTGCTGTCTCAGCTCTCTTTACTGAAATACTTGGTGACTCTGAAGGATGGTTAGAGCGGTGGCTGAGTGCGGCGACTTTGGAAACTGTGGATCCATATATGGACTTAGCATATTCACTGTCAAGCAGCATGCGTAACCTTGCTCTTTCCGCCTCACCATCAAAATCTTCTTCTCCCTCAATAAGGCGAACTCTCATTAATCCCAACAAATCAGCTGTCACCGCTACACTTGCATCAATTTTTCTCCGAATTTCTTGGCTTGGTGCATTTTTGAGCCGTATGTTGTCATATAACTCTTTTAATTCAGACTCAAGCTTCTCAACCACATCCATCATGTCATACAAGTCACTCTCAGAGCATGCCTGCTTCAGATTTGTACGAGCATTCTTGACTTGTGTTTTCCATTTCTCATACACAGAGTTGAATTTCCTTTCTTTTTGGATTAATTCTTGCTCTATCAGCTCTATCATTTTATGTGTTGGACGTCTGTCACGGGAGGATTTTCTTGGTTCATCATCTAACTGTGTTGCCGCTGAAGAAGGCTCCTTAAGCGTCGCTTTAGACTTCTTGTTTTTAGTATGATCTGTTATTTTCTCTTTTTGTGTTGCTATAGAATTAGAATCTAAAACGCCCTGCACTTCAGACAGGGAATCAATCTGCCTAGATACCTCACCATCCTGAGACAGAGATTCTCTGAGAACTGACATTTTTGGTTATTAGCTGAGACTCGGGGGGGGGGGGGGGGGGGGACAAAGTAAGTTACAAGCACATGAAATACTGAAATAGACAATGAAGCACTTTGATTAGGCTAAATTTGTTACACCTTTAACATAAGGATAGTACTGCTGCCCGTTTGGAATTAGACACTTGAATGACAGATAAACTCAAATTGTACCAGCACTTGTGATTTATAAATGTCATTGACTTTATAGTAAGACCTGAGTGCAAACCAAAACGTTACAATCATTTAACTTTTATCCTTACTCAATGTCTTTCGCGTGGTCCTAAGCAATTATAGGCTTTTACTTCGTAGCAATCAGTCTTTTTATGTCATTGTTATGGACCTGTCCATCTTTTGCCAGAGGATTTATTTTAAATTTCAGTATTGTACAGTCTGACCTGAAATGGATGCTGTCGGCTGAGGTAGACTGCAGGAGATGAGGCAAGACTACACGCTGAAACCTGTAGTCCACCGCAGAATATGAAGCAGAGCCGCACACTGAAAGCCTGAAGTTCACAACGGTGTATGAAGCGGAGCTGCACACTGAAGACCTGAAGTTCCTCACAGGATATGAAGCAGAGCCGCACACTGAAGACCTGAAGTTCCCCACAGGATATGAAGCAGAGCCGCACACTGAAGACCTGAAGTTTGCCACAGGATATGAAGCAGAGCTGCACACTGAAGACCTGAAGTTCGCCACAGGATATGAAGCAGAGCTGCACACTGATTGACCTGAAGTTCGCCACAGGATATGAAGCAGAGCTGCACACTGAAGACCTCTGGATGATGGAGTTAGGCCTCACGTTTTCACTATAACTACACTGGTCATAAATGAGTCCACACTTCTTACTGATGTTCACATTCACATTTATTCTTCTCTGAAGTATCATGAAACACCGTGAAAACTAGAAGATAAACAAAACAGTTTCAAGCACAAAGCGCCCAGAGCAACATTCATACACTCTTATTTCTTATGCAGAACAATACAATGTCTCACATTTTTTGGAAACAAGATTTAACAGTGTTTAATAAGTTATTGAGATAGCTCAATAATTATTACCGTGTTCGCCTGGTAGACCAGCTGTAGAATAATAGACGGGAGCTTAAAGTTCGCTGTTCTCACCCGCGACTCTCTCTCCTCTCTCGCGCTACTCTCAATACTTCCGGCTTAAACATGTGACTAGCAATAACCAACTTTTCTCTTCTTCATAATTTTAGCAAGAGCAATGTAACAAACTGTTTTAAATCACACTATTACTCAGGATTACAGTAAACAAAACACATTATAATTGCATTACCAAACAACTTTATCGTCATATGGGGTTGCGCATGAACAACTTCCGGTGTAGTCATGGAAACGAGTTCACACTGGACTTAACGTCAGCTACATACACTAGATCTAATTATATCGCATGGAATCGATCTTACTGCTATAGATATTGTACCCGAAAGTGATGATATTACAGACCATTTCCTTGTATCGTGCATGCTGCGTATAACTGATATTAACTATATGTCTCAGCGTTACCGTCTGGGCAGAACTATTGTTCCAGCCACCAGAGACAGATTCGCAAATAACCTGCCTGATCTATCTCAACTGCTATTTGTACCCAAAAATACACATGAATTAGACGAAATTACTGACAACATGGGCACTATTTTCACATTATAATACATTAGAAGCTGTTGCCCCCATCAAATTGAAAAAGGTTAGAGAAAAACGTACTGTGCCATGGTATAACAGTAATACTCACTCTCTCAAGAAAGTAACTCGTAGTCTTGAACGCAAATGGAGAAAAACTAACTTGGAAGTTTTTTAAATTGCATGGAAAAACAGTATGTCCAGCTATAGACAGGCTCTAAAAACTGCTAGGGCAGAGCATATCCACAAACTCATTGAAAATAACCAAAACAATCCAAGGTTTTTATTTAGCACAGTGGCTAAATTAACAAATTACCAGACGCCACCTGATTCAAATATCCCACCAACGTTAAATAGTAATGACTTTATGAATTTCTTCACTGATAAAATAGATAACATTAGAAATACAATAGCGAATGTAGATTCTACAGCGTCTAACACTTCAGTTTCATCCATCGCACCCAAAGATAAACTGCAGTGCTTTACAAATATAGGACAGGAAGAGCTAAATAAACTTATCAATGTATCTAAACCAACAACATGTTTATTAGATCCTGTACCCACTAAATTACTAAAAGAGCTGTTACCTGTAGCCGAAGAACCGCTTCTCAATATCATTAACTCGTCGTTATCTTTAGGTCACATCCCAAAACCATTCAAGCTGGCGGTTATCAAGCCTCTTATTAAGAAACCAAAACTAGATCCTAGTGTACTGGCAAATTATAGGCCTATTTCAAATCTTCCATTTATGTCTAAAATTTTAGAAAAAGTTGTGTCTGCTCAATTGAGCACCTTCCTGCATAAAAATGATATGTATGAAGAATTTCACCATAGCACAGAAACTGCACTTGTTAAAATTACAAATGACCTGCTTCTTGCGTCAGATCAAGGCTGCATCTCATTTCTAGTCTTACTTGATCTTAGTGCTGCGTTCGACACCATAGATCATGACATACTCATAGATCGATTACAAAACTATACAGGTATTTAAGGGCAGGCTCTAAGATGGTTTAGATCCTACCTGTCCGATCGCTACCATTTTGTTTACTTAAATGGGGTGTCATCTCATTTATCATCAGTAAAATATGGAGTGCCACAAGGATCCGTCCTAGGTCCCCTTCTATTTTCAATATACATGTTGCCCCTTGGTAATATTATTAGAAAATACGGAATTAGCTTCCACTGTTATGCTGATGATACTCAGCTATATATCTCAACGAGACCAGATGAAACTTCCCAATTATCTAAGCTAACAGAGTGTGTTAAAAATGTAAAAGATTGGATGACAAATAATTTTCTCCAATTAAATTCGGATAAGACAGAGATATTAATTATTGGACCAAAAAACACCACACAGAATCTTGTAGATTACAATCTGCAACTAGACGGATGTACTGTTACTTCCTCTACAGTCAGAAATCTGGGTGTTATATTGGACAGCAATTTGTCTTTTGAAAATCATATTTCCAATCTTACAAAAACTGCATTCTTCCATCTTAGAAACATTGCCAAGCTACGAAACATGTTATCTGTTTCTGATGCAGAAAAGCTAGTTCATGCATTCATGACCTCTAGACTGGACTATTGCAATGCACTTCTAGGTGGTTGTCCTGCTTCGTCAATAAACAAGCTACAGGTAGTCCAAAATGCAGCAGCTAGAGTCCTTACCAGGTCAAGAAAATATGATCATATTACCCCAATTTTACAGTCTCTGCACTGGCTACCTATTAAGTTCCGTATCAGTTACAAATTATCATTACTTACCTATAAGGACCTAAATGGTTTAGCTCCTGCGTACCTAACTAGCCTTCTACCACGCTACAACCCATCACGCACCCTAAGGTCACAAAACGCTGGACTTTTGGTAGTTCCTAGGATAGCAAAGTCCACTAAAGGAGGTAGAGCTTTTTCACATTTGGCTCCCAAACTCTGGAATAGCCTCCCTGATAATGTTCGGGGTTCAGACACACTCTCTCTGTTTAAATCTAGATTAAAAACGCATCTCTTTCGCCAATCATTCGAATAATGTATCTCTTAAATTGTGAGTGTAGTTGCATCTGCATTTTTATTCTTTAGCTTGGGTTAAACTAATTTTACTTTGTTGGATCAGCAGCTATGCTAATGATGTCTCTATTTTGTTTCTATGTTTTGCCACGGGATTTACATCCCGTGGTAACTAGGATTTTCACAAGGTCCAGTCTGGATCCAGAACACCTGAGAAGAGATGATGCTGACCCTCAGAGGACCCCAGATGATCCTAACCTTGAATCAACAAACAGAACTAACAATTATTGCTAATTATGTGTGACTGCATCATATAATTACTATTAATTAATAATATTGATAGTTCATCATCTAGCTGACTACGTCTTGTATTATTATTATTATTTTTATTTTTCTAAAATCCTGTCAAACGTGCACAAACTACTAGCTACTACTAAATATTGTAGAAACATAATTTTCTGTAAAGTTGCTTTGTAACGATTTGTATTGTAAAAAGCGCTATACAAATAAACTTGAATTGAATTGAATTGAATTGAATTGAATTAAAGGTAGGTTATTCCAGAGTTTAGGCGCCAAATAGGAAAAGGATCTGCCGCCCGCAGTTGATTTTGATATTCTAGGTATTATCAAATTGCCTAAGTTTTGAGAACGTAGCGGACGTAGAGGATTATAATGTAAAAGGAGCTCATTCAAATACTGAGGTGCAAAACCATTCAGGGCTTTATAAGTAATAAGCAATATTTTAAAATCTATACAATGTTTGATAGGGAGCCAGTGCAGTGTTGACAGGACCGGGCTAATATAGTCATACTTCCTGGTTCTAGTAAGAACTCTTGCTGCTGCATTTTGGACTAGCTGTAGTTTGTTTACTAAGCGTGCAGAACAACCACCCAATAAAGCATTACAATAATCTAACCTTGAGGTCATGAATGCATGGATTAACATTTCTGCATTTGACATTGAGAGCATAGGCCGTAATTTAGATATATTTTTGAGATGGAAAAATGCAGTTTTACAAATGCTAGAAACGTGGATTTCTAAGGAAAGATTGCGATCAAATAGCACACCTAGGTTCCTAACTGATGACGAAGAATTGACAGAGCAACCATCAAGTCTTAGACAGTTTTCTAGGTTATTACAAGCAGAGTTTTTAGGTCCTATAATTAACACCTCTGTTTTTTCAGAATTTAGCAGTAAGAAATTACTCGTCATCCAGTTTTTTATATCGACTATGCATTCCATTAGTTTTTCAAATAGGTGTGTTTCACCGGGCCGCGAAGAAATATATAGCTGAGTATCATCAGCATAACAGTGAAAGCTAACACCATGTTTCCTGATGATATCTCCCAAGGGTAACATATAAAGCGTGAAGAGTAGCGGCCCTAGTACTGAGCATTGAGGTACTCCATACTGCACTTGTGATCGATATGATACATCTTCATTCACTGCTACGAACTGATGGCGGTCATATAAGTACGATTTAAACCATGCTAATGCACTTCCATTGATGCCAACAAAGTGCTCAAGTCTATGCAAAAGAATGTTGAGGTCAATTGTGTCAAACGCAGCACTAAGATCCAATAAAACTAATAGAGAGATACACCCACGATCAGATGATAAGAGCAGATCATTTGTAACTCTAAGGAGAGCAGTCTCAGTACTATGATACGGTCTAAATCCTGACTGGAAATCCTCACATATACCCTTTTTCTCTAAGAAGGAATATAATTGTGAGGATACCACCTATTCTAGTATCTTGGACAGAAAAGGGAGATTTGAGATTGGTCTATAATTAACTAGTTCTTTGGGGTCAAGTTGTGGTTTTTTGATGAGAGGCTTAATAACAGCCAGTTTGAAGGTTTTGGGGACATATCCTAATGACAATGAGGAATTAATAATAGTCGAAGAGGATCTATGACTTCTGGAAGCACCTCTTTTAGGAGCTTAAATGGTATAGGGTCTAACATACATGTTGTTGGTTTAGATGATTTAACAAGTTTATACAATTCTTCCTCTCCTATAGTAGAGAATGAGTGGAACTGTTCCTCAGGGGGTCTATAATGCACTGTCTGATGTGATACTGTAGCTGACGGCTGAATGGTTGCAATTTTATCTCTAATAGTATCGATTTTAGAAGTAAAGTAGTTCATAAAGTCATTACTGCTGTGGTGTTGGGAAATGTCAACACTTGTTGAGGCTTTATTTTTCGTTAATTTAGCCACTGTATTGAATAAATACCTGGGGTTATGTTTGTTTTCTTCTAAAAGAGAAGAAAAGTAATCGGATCTAGCAGTTTTTAATGCTTTTCTGTAGGATAGGTTACTTTCCCGCCAAGCAATATGAAATACCTCTAGTCTTGTTTTCCTCCAGCTGCGCTCCATTTTTCGGGCTGCTCTCTTTAGGGTGCGAGTATGCTCATTATACCATGGTGTCAAACTGTATTTAAAGTGCTAGAAGAGAGAGAGTCCATAGTTTCTGTTACATCATCAAGTTGTTCTGAGGTTTTGGATATGCTAAGGAGTTTGGATACATCAGGAAGATAACTTAAAAAACAGTCTTTTGTGGTAGAAATGATGGTTCTCTCATACTTGTAACAAGAAGTAGAATTTACAATTTTGGCTATATGATGTTTGCACAAAACTTAATAATGATCTGAGATATCATCACTTGGCTGCATAATTTCAACACTATCAACATCAATTCCATGTGACAGTATTAAATCTAGAGTATGATTTCGACAATGAGTAGGTCCTGAAACGTGTTGTCTAACCCCAATAGAGTTCAGAATGTCTATAAATGCTGATCCCAATGCATCTTTTTCATTATCAACATGGATATTAAAATCACCAACTATTAAAACTTTATCTGTAGCAAGAACTAACTCGGATGTAAAATCACCAAACTCTTTAATAAAGTCTGTATGGTGCCCTGGTGGCCTGTATACAGTAGCCAGTACAAAAATAACAGGGGATTTATCATTAACATTTGTTTCTCTGGATAATGTTATATGAAGCACCATTACTCAAAACGAGTTATACTTGAAGCCTGCCCTCTGAGAAATCCTGAAAACGTTGTTATAAATTGAAGCAACACCTCCCCCTTTGCCTTTTAGACGCGGCTCATGTTTATAACAGTAATCTTGGGGGGTGGACTCATTAAAAATAATGTAATCATCAGGTTTTAGCCAGGTTTCTGTCAAACAGAGTACATCTATATTATGATCAGTGATCATATTATTTACAAAAGTGTTTTCGTAGAAAGGGATCTGATATTCAATAAGCCAAGCTTTATCATTTGTTTATCCATATTGCATCTGTTTTTTATTTGTTGAACCTCAATTAAATTGTTAATCTTAACTTGGTTTGGACGTTTTTTGTATTTTCTAGTTCGGGGAACAGACACAGTCTCTATAGTGTGATATCTAGGTGAAAGAGTCTCTATGTGCTGAGAATTAACTGACCTCTGTGACGTGAGGCAGCTAGCAGACAGTCAGTTTAGCCAGTCTGTCTGCTTCATGACCTGGGCCCCAGTTAGTCAAGAATAAACTCTAAGACTATTTGCCATATTTCTAGAGCGAAGAGTGGCGCCACCCCAGGTGGGATGAAGACCATCTCTTTTCAACAGGTCAGGTCTGCCCCAAAGCTCGTCCAATTGTCTATGAAACCTATGTTATTCTGTGGGCACCACTTAGACATCCAGCCATTGAGTGATGACAATCTGCTATGCATCTCATCACCATGGTAAGCAGGGAGGGGACCAGAGCATATTACAGTGTCTTACACGTTCCGTACAATAGAATCACCAATAACTAGAGCACTTTCATCAGGTTTCTCAGTGGGTGCATAACTGAGTGGGGAGAACTTGTTTAATGTTTTGATCGGAACAGAAGAGCGGTGTTTAGACCCACGACTACGCTGCCTCACCGTCACCCAGTTGCCCTGCTGCAGGGGCTCTGTTGCCGGAACCGAACAATGTACAGGAATCCCTGAGCTAGACGCATCCAAAGCCGTATCTAGAGCCTTTCATTCATGCTTCAGACACTAGACACACTGGAGGCATTCCCCTTGTGCCCTCTAGAGGACGCAGTGTCTTGTACCCTATTCTCAGGGAACCATGATTCCATGTGTAACCTGAAACATTTTTTCATACCATCAAAATATTTTGATGCACTGAAATTTCTTGTTACCAATTTCAATATCACACACACAAAAAACAAAACAAGGCCAAGTAAAATCAAGCTTTCTGAACACAAGTAAACAGTCACCATTTATAATAAAACAAAGATACATAGGAAATCAATCTACTTGAAAAACTAAAAATAAATATTGTACTGTATAAAGTAAATAGTCACTGTATGAATTCAATATACATTAATTCTTTCTAATTTTACAAAAGTAGTTCGGTCAAGGACAGTGAGTGATTTTCTTTAAAAATTAAAGTTATGTTGATGTTCAAAAACCTGTATGAGTTTCCCTCTGCTGTTGAATGCAAAATAATATATTTAGAACAATGGTAAACATACAAATAAATAAATAAATACACTAATGGAGTCAATGGGGACTATAAAACTGTCTGGTTATGAACATTCTTCAAAATATCTTCTGTTATGTTAAAGAGAACAAATATATTGTTACAGGTTTAGAACAACTTGAGAGTGAATAAATGATGACAGTATTTTCATTTTTGGGTGAAGATCTCATCATATAATGCCAGGATCTCAAATAGCCTGCTACAACATATGCTATATCTTTAACTATTAACATTGATGTAAGACAAAAATGCAGGCACGTGCAGAGGGGGGTGGGGGGTTGGGGGTGTTGGGTGCTTGAGTACCTGCCCCTTTGCCCCTTGGTGCCCAAAGTGCCCTTTTGTCAAAGCAAATTTTCCTCAAAATATTTTTGTCATAACATACAATTTTGTGAATTCCTGCCCATGCCCATGCATCTAAATATTAGTAAAATTTCTGAATAATAATTTAGCCATCAATAAAATGACTCACATGATGACCTTTCACCTGACGATGACGACCTCATCCGACCGGGACGATTCCTCACACTGCGCACGCATTTTTTAATTGCCAGAGGATATTTTCAACAAGCTGGTAAGTGGTGTTTCATTCTCAGCGAAGTGATTTTGATGTTTATGTCTTAGTGTCACGTTCATGGCATGATATGGCACTTAAGTAAAAAGTCGGGTTTTTATGTGTAGTTAATAGATTACACTACACTACTTTTCCATATATTGATCAAATAACAATCTATAAAGGTGCAAAACGCGTTTACCTGCACATATTTGAGAAACGAGATATCTCCTGATATATTAAGCATGTTTAGAATTGTTTTGAAAAAAAAAAGAAAAAAAAAGAAAAAAAAAAAAACATAAGCCTATATCAGTTATACAGTGCTTTCGTAGAATGACTTATACATTTGTTAACATTGCAAAGGTGTTCAATTTTAGACAACAACAGTAATAATAATATTAATCACTAAATTCCAGTGTATCAGTTATTTAATGTTTTGTATCAATATTTAAGGTGGACTTATTGATTAGGTGCAAGAGTAGGTGGTTAAAATAATAGATTAATGCTGAAATAGTAAATTGAGCCTTGTTCCTAGATGGACAGAGAGTGGAAAGTAATAGATCAAATGAGGAGATGGAGATAGAGGAAGAAAAAGAGGGAAATAGAGTGACAGATAGAGAGCAGGGAACAGCAAGCCATGAGACAGAGGCTGGTGGGAAAGAGGGAAATGTAGAGGCTCGAGTGTTTTCTATAGTTTTTACTATAACAGCTCTTCTTAATTATTCTGTAGAACAGAGAAGAAAAAGCCATTAGGTTGGGACAATTTAAGACATTTCAGTTCCCTTTCAGTCGGTCACTCTCGACGCCACGTCGGTGACCGACGAATATGGGATATCGCTTCGATAGACCAATCTACTTTGAGTGTAAACTAAACGAGCCAACAGTGACAGTGTCGTTCTGCTTACGTTGAACTGTGTCTACGGTGAACTGCGAGCTCAGAACGCTCTGGGAAGCTTCCTGTGTTGGTGGGATGGCGCTACAGCGGCGGTCGTTCCAGTATCGAGTGGGTTGCACACTTCAGGCTGCACTATCCCCTGTCGTGTGGCAAGCAGCCATCTCCCTTGTGCGCCTCAGCACTGAAAGAGCATTTCCTAAAAGAGCAAATTTTCTCTAAAAGAGCTCCACGGGTGCGTCTTTTTAAAGACGATGGGTCATCCTTTTAAGGATGCCGTTTCACTCCTGCGTTTCTGGGTTTCAGGCACATCATTTGCCTAGAGTTGCTAGCAGTACACCTTGCCTTGAACCGTCTCAAAGGTCTCTTACGAGGCAAGCATGTGCTGGTCTGAACGGACAACACTGCGTGTTGCGTGTTGCGTACATCAACCAACAAGGTGATCTGCGCTCCCGTCGCACGTCGCAACTCGCTCGCCACCTCCTCCTTTGGAGTCAGAATGTTCTGAAGTCACTTTGTGCCGTTCACATTCCGGGCCTGCTCAATCGTACAGCTGACGAGCTGTCTCGAGCAATGCTCCCGGGAGAATGGCGACTCCATCCCCTGACAGTCCAGCTGATTTGGAGACGGTTCGGAGCCGCTCAGGTAGACCTGTTTGCTTCTCCAGAGACCTCTCACTGCCAGTTGTTCTACTACCTGACCGAGGGAACTCTCGGCACGGACGCACTGGCACACAGCTGGCCGCGGGACATACGCAAGTATGCGTTTCCCCCAGTGAGCCTTCTCGCACAGACCTCGGACCTGGTTCCCTGAACTAGTGCTCCTCTCGACAGCCCCTCCTTGGCCGGTTCCTCTGAGGAGGGATTTACTGACTCAGAGACGGGGCACCATTTGGCACCCATGTCCAGACCTTTGGAAACTCCATGTCTGGTCCCTGGATGGGACGCAGAGGTTCTAGGTGACCTACCCCAAGAGGTAGTGAACACCATCGATTCGGCAAGCGCACCGTCTACGAGACATGCTTATGCCTTGAAGTGGAACCTGTTCGTTGAGTGGTGTTCTTCTCGCCGAGAAGACCCCCGAAGATGCCCGATTGCGGTCGTGCTATCCTTTCTGCAGCAAGGGTAGGAGCGAAGGCTGTCTCCCTCCACCCTCAAAGTCCAGGTTGCCGCTATTGCTGCGTACCATGAACCCGTGAATGGGAAGTCTCTGGGTAAGCATGACCTCATCGTCAGGTTCCTTAGAGGGGCCAGGAGGTTAAATCCTTCCCAGCCCCCCTCTATACCCCCTTGGGACCTGACTCTAGTGCTTAAATCACTACAGCAGGGCCCATTCGAGCCTTTGCATTCAGTTGAGCTAAAGTTTCTTTCATTGAAAACTCTGTTCCTGCTTGCACTGGCCTCCATCAAGAGGGTGGAGGACCTGCATGCATTTTCTGTCGATGTTTCGTGCCTAGAATTCGGGCCGGCTGATTCCCAGGTAATCCTGAGGCCCCGGCCTGGCTACGTGCCCAAGGTTCCCACTACATCCTTCAAAGACCAAGTGGTGAACCTGCAAGCGCTGCCCCTGGAGGAGGCAGACCCAGCCCTGGCTGTGCTTTGTCCCGTCTGAGCATTAAGGTGCTACGTAGACCGGCTACAAAGCTTCAGGACCTCAGAACAACTCTTTGTCTGTTATGGAGGCCGGCAGAAGGGGAGTGCCGTCTCTAAGCAGAGGATGGCCCACTGGATTGTGGATGCCATAACCCTGGCTTATAAGGCTCAGGGTGTACCCTGCCCGTTCAGTTTACGAGCTCACTCAACTAGAAGTGTTGCATCCTCCCGGGCGCTGGCTCGTTGCGCCTCGCTGACAGATATTTGTAGAGCTGCAGGTTGGGCGACCCCTAACACGTTCGCTAGGTTCTATAGCCTTCGTGTAGAGCCGGTGTCCTCCTGTGTTCTCACCTCAAACGGGTAGTGGCACTGAGAGGCCCCGTTTAGTGTCGGCTTGCTTAAACTGCTCCAGAGTGTCCCTACTGTAGACCTTGTTGAGATCCTCCATCACCCTAAGCAGCTGCTGGCGCCAGACCTTCATGACGAATCCGTGAGAAACATGGAAGGGTGGGTTCCATATTGAGACCTAAGCGGTACTCATATGTGTATAGTCCACAGTATAGCCTTAGAGCCCGTGTTTCCCCGGCAGACTTCTGCCTTCCCAAGTGTTAGGATTTTACAGTGTGAAGTGGAAGTGTGAGGTTTTAATCACCTCAAATTTCTCTGTATACTCCTAAACGTATGCTATATGTGTATTTGCCTCCGAGACCTCCTTCGGGAAGGATGGGGCTTCCGCAGCGTCCCGGCTCCAAGCGGACTGGGTACGTTTTCCCAGTGTTATCCAATCTCACCCAGTGAGGTAGTGCTTTGACAAGGGTGAGTGGGAAACTCAAAAGTGTTGGGGCTATAAAAAAAAGGATGTTGCATTGGCTGATTCAAACTACACATGGAGGGTGTTCCCATAGTGTCAGATATTCAAAAAGCCAGTCTTTCTTTATCTATGGAACGAGGGTTACCATACGTAACCGAGACGTTTCTAATCCCAGAGTTATTATTAGGTGGAAACAGGCGCGTCGTTAGACATGGGCCTAACGTTTTAGTTTTTTTTATAGCCCCGGATCTCAAAAAATTTAATTTATTGATAATTATTATTATTTTTTTAATAATTTGTATTTTTTTTAAAAAAATGACCGGGTCTTTTAATCTATCCTTCGGAATCAATCATGTATTAAAGACGATTAAAATGTGTTCAAGCAGATCAAAGTTACTATGGTTACAGCTTAGAGTGCGCGCCCGAGGAGAAAGAGCTTTGGGCTTTACTGTCATTGTTGTTTGTGGCTTCTGGTGGTAGCTATGGACATTAGACACTTTTTAAAAAGTAAAATAAGGAGGCAAGAAGAGTTATCTACTGGCGCCGTTCCCTCATCATTAAGCTCAGGTCGGTGAAGGCTCTTTAGCAAACCCTGGTCTAACGTACCTAGCCCTGTACTTACTGTGGTATTAATGCAGAACAACATGTACTGTATATATAAAGTACGTGGGACCTTACTATTTCGCCTATATCTAATCCATTTTGTGAGCCATAATCCGTTTCTCGTGAAGAATGTAGATGAAGTAGCCTATACATCTGATTTGGCGATTGAAACACGATGTGTAAATTAACGTTATTCCCCTCAGATGGATAGCTAGCTAGAATACCAGGGGCCGTATTACAGAAAGAGTCTAAGATAGGATTTTCCCCAATTGTTATTACCGAAGCAAATACTAAATAACTTTAGGAATCATATCTTGCTTCATTCTTTTTATTTCAGGTTAGGAAATCCTAACATCGCTAGCATCAACTTTTCTGTCTGATAGGCTACCTATTGCAACCGATATCACTTTTCTCATCTTGCAAGACGCGAGCTAAACGGCTTTTAATCGCTGTTTTGCTGCCGTTTTTTTAATGAAACATACAGTGAAAATGGAGAATTAACAACAACTCATTCATTGTTTCATTCTTATCATTGAACTTTAAGTCAGGTGACTATGGTGCGTTCACACCGGACGCGAATAGCGCATCAGGCGCGAGTGATTTTTATGTTTATGTCAATGAATGCACAGGAGCCTGCTTGCTGCTGTCACGTGGTGAAGTGACACAGTTTATAATGTTATATTATGTTTGGCCTCAATAAATTATTTTGTAATATGACTAAAATGCCTCGTGTGTTTCTAATGCACAACAAAGCAAATCTTTCACATAAAAACTCTTTATGATTTTAATATATGAGAGATACTCATTTTGTATTGAATGCTATTTATTCCATATATATTCTAGATTATTTGAAACATTATTATTTGAATGTAAAGACAACAAACACTTAATGTATAAGAACAAAAGAAAAAAATCACAGGACAGGTTTCACTTTTGGAGGCTGGCTCCATTTATTATCAAAACAAAAATAAATGACAGATTAGGTGGTGTCAAGGAAGGAGGCAGAGACGATGACTCTTTCTCTTATTTAATAAGAAAAGGTATAACGAACAGAGGTTCAAGTACACAAGTGCTGCTACTCAGCGAGCTCATGTTATACATGGCTTTTACCTTAAAAGGGCTTCCTTTAAAGTCACATACACAATACTCTGACAGGCGGGCGAGGGTGAAAGAGCAGCCATGTAAACGAGTTCTGGGCTAAGCCCCCAATGTATCAAGACCCTAGCAACGCCCCTGGGTGGAAAGAAAATATATATATTTTTTACTTTTAAATCTTAAAATTGTCTTTTCTAATCTGTTTCTTTTTCAAAACTGCATCACAGCATTTGCTGCCGTATCAATACATAATCATCCATATCGATACGCAAATCAGCAAGGAATGCATCAATATATTGCTGTATTGATATTTTGAATAGCGCTATTTAAAGCCTTGTTCCATGTGCCCCTTTTATACTTTGAGCACCTGCCCCTCCAAAGGTCTCTGCACGGCTCTGCATAAATGACAGTATTGATGAGGACACTCGCAAAGAAAGGCATTTTGACACATAACTATGTGTAATTGAATGTTTAAGCACAAGCTGCGTATCAGGATGAAACTGTCTTAATGCGCACATTTACCAATAATAATTATGTCCTGTTGCTTAATGTCCATGAATAGTTTAAACCATTTGTTTTTAAACCACAATGCCTAAAATGTATTTAACTGATAAGCTTACATCATGACGCACAAAATGATTTACATTTTTCTACCGGGTTATTCCTATCCCTTAAGCAAATATATAGAGTTTATTCAAACACAAAAAGCCAAGTACATCCATCCAAGTTAAAAATAAAACATACCTAAAATCTGTGTGGACGGTGACGCTGTTTTTATCTGCTCCATGTGTCCGGTCCATATTCTGCTCCACTACTTCTACTCCATCATCAGATTTAGTATAATAACCTGATAGCTGGGGATTTTACTATGTTTTTTCTGCTGTTTGTCTTTTACTTTTACTTTATTTATTTTTTTGAGCTCCTCTCTCATTTGTGTTAAAATAGCTGAAATTGTTACTTATCGAAGATTGTTCTTTGCACGACCATTTCCGGATGATGCAAATACAAACTGAAGAAAGGTCAATGCAGACATCAGAATCTTCGATCTCCTGATAGATACGCTTACAGTTTGTTCAAAAGTCAAATACAGAATGAATGCATTTGATTGGGAAACCAAATTCAAACGTGATGTTTCAATCTCTAATGGTAATACATGGAAATTACAGCAAAACTCTATTAAATATTAGCGCAAATAAGTGGGGGCATGGTTGGGTGTTTTCAAGATTGGCACTCGATCTGATGAATCTGCTCCACAGCCAATCACAGGCCCTCTCCTTGCTCGGGCCCTGGCCCTATTGTTAATATGGCCCTGGTTAAAGCCCAGAGAATGGGGGTTGCATCTGCAAACTGTGAATCTTATTTTCTCTTTAGTCTCTAGCACTTCTATGGATAGATGCTCTGGCACATGCATGGCCGATGGCATTCTTGTTTGCCTTCCAGCCATCCTGCTCAAATTCCTTTTTGGGACTTTACTGTCTTAAAAGTTAAGAAGGTAGAACGTTTGACAGGACCTCTTCTCTGTCAGAGAATTCTGACTCTTAAAGTGATTCTGACTCTCAAAATTCTGTAATAATTTTCTTACCTCATATGGTCATAGTGATGACATTTTAAATAAAATTTTCACTTTTGGGTGAACTTAACCTTTAAGATCCCTCAAGTGGATTGAAGATTTGCAGTCTTTATCAGAGAGCTAATATTGTATGGATTTTGCTCCCAGTTTAGCTATGGTCTAATGTTTCTAAAGGTTGCTTCTACTTCTTTCCACTCTCAGTTTGTGGTATTGCAGACATTTTTAGTTGCAGGTGCTGAGAGGGTGCACATTCTGCCCTGTGAGATTCATGGCAAACAAATGAGGCTATGGTGTAAATCTGGTCATGTGTGGTCATTGTTTCTTCTGATGGTTGAAATAAAAGTGTTGGGGCTATAAAACAAAGGATGTTGCATTGGCTGATTCAATCTGCCAGCAAATGTTTCTATAAAAACTACACATGGAGGGTGTTCCCATAGTGTCAGATATTCACAAAGCCAGTCTTTCTTTATCTACTGTACATTACCATCCTCTTTTAACACATTACCCCCCCCCCCCCCCCATTGTAATACACCCCTCTGTTTTGATGACATACTCTATCAAATATAAAATATGCACACATGGTACCATTTAGAAGCAAATTTAGAAGAATACATTTTTTTTTGTAAGCTTTATAGGATGCATATTTAAAATTAGTTTTATGATTTTGTGTTGCATAGCCCCTTTCTATACCCCTGACTACAGTGCAGTGTTTTTCTTCTGCCTTCCACATTATTCTAACATCTGGAGTAAGGCAGAGTTAATACAGTTGCTAGGGAGAAAAATGACAGCATCTAGTGTGTCCTTTAAATACAGACTGAAAATTATTTTCCAGACTTGTGAAGGTAGGAGCTTTATTTATTCTGCTAGTCATGAATTGCAGGTTCTACACACTAAGCTGGCTTATAAATGTCATACTGCATGAATGATAGCTGCTGATCTGAGAAGACATTTGTCATTAAAGGCATTCAGAGTTGAAATGTGACCTTCATTGTTAAAGCAACTCTTGTAGTTCTTTATACTATCTTTATACTTTATACTTCACGTCTGGCATTTCCTACATTTATATGGAGGCCAGTGTTTTCTCACTGTTTTCTTTTTTCTCCTGACAATACAATATTACAATTAAGATGTTTATAAAACAGTTTGATTCATATTCAGAACCAGATTATTACTGAAGTCCACATAATATTGAAAAGTAATAGATTCACATCTATAGTTTAGTAGTTATTTCATAATTATATTTTTATATTTTTTCCCCCAAGCTCACAAACAAAATGTGTCATCAAATAGTTTGCTGTAGGAAGATGGATTATGGCGTTTACATGACTGAATAATGTGACTAAAATACATCTAAATTAATTCATGCTTTTCTAAATATACCAAGTGATAAGGTTGGGAGCAGGCTTCACTATGTTTTTTTAGATTTTCAGAGTGCTGGCCTTATATAACACATATGAAACAAAGTGAAGAGGCCGCACTATGCATATAAAACATTTATTTTGCAAAATAAACGTTTTATATGCATAGTGCGGCCTCTTCACTTTGTTTCTAAATATACCATAAATGTATTTTATGTATCTTATTCATAGTCAGATTATTGCTTTCTATGTAAATTTAACCAATTTTAGGACCTTTGATTTGGTTTTAGTCAGAAAAGAGCTGCCAATGTTTATGCATTTGGACCATGTTCAGAAAAAAAACATGACTTGTACGGTCCAGGAAAATTTTAACATCATCATCAGAAGAAAAAAGAAAGAAAAAGTGGTTCAAGTTATTATCTTCAGAAATGTTTTAAATGGTTTTCTTAACATACATACTCTTGAAACTGGAGATTTGCATCTATTGAACCATCATCATTATCATAAATACATTTTCAGTGCAACATGAGAAAGTGATCATGTCCATGTATATAAACATCCTACTGTAAAGTGCCTACAAGCAACACAACATTATTACACATTCAAGGTAAAAAAGGTGCAAACATTTCTTTAGATGTATAAAAACAATTGATTTAAAAATTAAAGTACATAAAAATGTATATCATGCATTTTGTTCTTCAGGACTTTGCCCTTCTCAGACCTACATCTGGCAAGCTAAAATTCATATACATTAAATTATTGTCATTTATTTGTTTTACTTTATTTTTACAGTGCAGAAAATAAAAGTGCTTTTTTCAGATTAGGTTGAAATGTACATATTGCATGTCCCTATGAAAGAAAAAGTACTGAAAGATAATCTGAGAGGTAAGAGGAGAGCAGACAGTTAGAAGAGATATCTCCTGTGTCATAAATCATGTACTGTACATTTATATGTGCCGTTCAGTCTGTGTGTTGTGTATACTTGCATCCAAGAGTTTTACAGTCCTGCACCAGCAAAGCCAACCTGACTATATATATATATATATATATATATATATATATATAACTGCACATTTACACACCTGCTGATCTCCAAACCAATCTGAGCTGCCATGGTAGGGTGGCACAAGCACAGGAGAATAGTAAAAACTGGACCGTTTTTATTGTTTTTTGTTATGTTAACAAATAGTTGACTTTTTTGTTTTCTTAGATTTAGCTTAATAAATATATATTTACATAAATTCAGGGCATTATAGTCATAATAGAATCACATTTGTATATGCACCTTGTAAATGCTTTGGAAAGTAAGCATCTGTACATAGTAGTGTCAGTCAGTCCCAAACACTTCATTTACGTGACGTCTGAACAGATTAAAACTACTTTATCCAGGCTGGAGGACGGAGATTCCTGTGATCAGGAGTTTCATCCAGCACTACTGATTCGATCTAGACTCTGACTTTACATCGACTGCTACCACAAGCCTTCCACACATGAACGGACATGATTCTGGCCCACACGGAAGTCTGTCTGCACTACAACAGCACAAACCTTATTGATACCATCACTGCTGCTTATTGGGAATGCCCTGAAGTTTTTAATTGCATTGATCTGTTCATATATTTCCTGTAATCCTCAACTCTAGCAGCAGGTCACTGCTGAACTTGTCTTGCTATATGTTCCGTGGCTATGTCCTGGTCACGAGGCAGTTTACGATCCCAAAGTTGCTATGACCAGTGTCTGAGTATTTGTTCTTAAGGTGGCTAGTCCTTTTGTGTAGTGTATCGTTGCGTTTCTCAGAGGATGTGTGTGCACACGTGTTTCACGAAAATCTGTGTTCCTTTCACTTTGGTGCAACTGAATGTGAAAGTGTGTGCTGGGGTGTGTATGTGTGTGTTTCAGTTTTGAGGACCCTGTCCCCAGCCTCCTGCACTCGGGGGATGACTTGGCTCTCCGCTCCCTGATTGGTCGAGTTCAGCACTGTCACAGTCCGAGTCCTCACACAACGCGCGAGTCTGGAAACAGGACAAAGAGTGTCAGCCATCTCTTGGACACATTATATATTGCCTGTCATTAACAAAGTCTGGTCCTGGAGGTCCTACAGAGTCTGTCTGCAAATTGCTTGAAGACCTTGTTCAGGTGTGTTTGATTCGGCTAATTTCTGCAGGACAGTGGACCTCCAGAGCCAGGTCTGGAAAAGCCTAAAACATTTGTTTTTCTCGGGGCGACATGTGTTGCAAGGATTCTCACAATACTTGTACCTCCAGGATATTTTGTTCCAGGTCAAAGTTGGCCCTCTCCTGTTCAAGGGCAGCGGCCTCTCTTTCGGATAGATTAGGGTCTGTAATATCGACAGGGATCTCAGAGCCCTGGGAGATGAGGTCATCGCTGCGATCGTCCAATCGCTCGTCTGTGTTGGTGCTGACCACGTCCGGCGTGCCGCTGTGGGAGTGGTCAGTGGTGTGGCCCTCCTCTCCCTCAGAAACAGACAGGTTCTCGGAGCTGAAGGTGGATACTGACTGACACTTGGTTATACTGGTCGGCCGTCTGCAAAATGGACATTAGAGAACATACAAGCCATTAAACAAGATATATTAAAATTAAGATAGCGGGTTGCACTTTATTTCACAGTGCATGTACGTACACTGTATTTACTTAAGAAAGCACTGGGCAATTCAAGGTAACTCCATTGATTAGGGTTAGGAAAATGTTGAGGGTAAGCACCTAAGTATTACCCAGCTATTGTAAATTAAAGTGGATCCCATGGCTTCATGGGATAGTAAAGTGTCCATCGAAGGTGCAAGTAGTCGGTCATCCAGGTATGTTATGCTACCTGTTTTTTGAATACTGTCATCCTTGAACTGGGTTGGGAGACACTGACCAAGCAAGATGCCATAACCGAGCACCCTAGTTAGCACAGGGTTCCTCAAATCTTGTCCTGGAGGGCCAATGCATTTCAGAGTTTAGCTCCAACCCTGATCAAACTCCTCTACCTGTGATTTTCTAATGATCCTGGAGACATTGATTAGCATACTCAGGTGTGTTTGATTAGGGTTAGAGCTAAACTCTGCAGGAAAGTGAATCTCGAGGGCCAGATTTGAGGATCCCTGTCTTAGCATATGTGGTATGACTTTAAACAGGCATGCAATACTGACCTTAAAACAAGACCTTACTTAATTATGTGTTTAGAAGTGATGCTTTGCATAAATAAATCAACTCCAAACTACTCAAGTTCACACTGAAGATATTTCATAAGGAATAAATTATTATATTCTTACCGTCTCCTTGGTAACTCCACCTCACTGTCCACCTCGCCCTCTTCTTCTTCTGAGGAAACTCCACGTCGCTGGTGGAATTCAACACAATTCATTCAAACATGCTCAATGATTAAGACCCCAAACATCACTGCAAAAATAACACACATAAACTTCTCATTTGTCTAATTTCATCTTTACCATTTTGAATTTTGCTGTGTGATCAATTGATTATTTCTAAATGAAAGATCCCAAATACACTCATGTAAGCAATAATGGGGTCTTCCTTTAAACCAGTGTTTCTCAATTCCAGTCCATGTTTCTCTTATCACTTCAGAGGTTTGTTCTACTCAACCACAAGTCTCTTGTGAAGTGGACATCACATGATATTATGCCATGATTACAGTTCAAAGGGAGTGTATATTTTCCATTCAAAGGGCAAAGAAATTAATTGTTAATTGTATTTATTTATTTATTTACATCCTGCAGTGTCTTCGCACACAGACGAAACTTACTAGAGAAGTGTGACATAATATACTTTTGTAAATACATAATTTAAATTCACATCTCGCACATTTTAATGCGTTTTGAATGGAACAAACCTCTGAAGTGTTAAGAGAAACAAAGCGGGGGGTCATGAGGACTGGAATTGAGAACCACTGATCTATAGGGCGAGACTAGAATGAAGGTGCCTTGAGCGTAAACAAACAATGGCTAGCCAACAGCGTGTTTTTGCTATGTCTTGTAGTCAGAAAAGCCCAAAAAAGAAAGAGAACCTAACAAATAAAATGAAACATGCTAGCTGTGGTGATGTGGTGAAGCGTTGTAGAAGTGGAATCAGTTGTTGTCCATTATGACACACTACACAAGATGAAAAGACTGAATCTTGAGTCCCAGCAGCCATTGTGTAGTCTGAACTGTCCTTGGTTTGACATAAGGCATAAATTATATTTGACTGCAATGCTTGTACAGAAATAATTTATGTTCTACCAAAGCCCAACAACATGTATGTTACACCCTATTCCATCTAAGCTCCTAAGAGGTGCTTCCAGAAGTCATAGATCCTCTTCTGACTATTATTAATTCCAAATTATCATTAGGATATGTCCCCAAAACCTTCAAACTGGCTGTAACTAAGCCTCTCATCAAAAAACCACAGCTTGACACCAAAGAACTAGTTAATTATAGACCAATCTCGAATCTCCCTTTTCTGTCCAAGATACTAGAAAAGGTGGTATCCTCACAATTATATTCCTTCTTAGAGGAAAATGGTATCTGTGAGGATTTCCAGTCAGGATTTAGACCGTATCATAGTACTGAGACTGCTCTCCTTAGAGTTACAAATGATCTGCTCTTATCATCTGATCGTGGTTGTATCTCTCTATTAGTTCTATTGGATCTTAGTGCTGCATTTGACACAATTGACCACAACGTTCTTTTGCATAGACTTGAACACTTTGTTGGCATTAATGGAAGTGCATTAGCACGGTTTAAATCGTACTTATATGACCGCCATCAATTCGTAGCAGTGAATGAAGAGAAGTGCAGTATGGAGTACCTCAAGGCTCAGTACTAGGGCCGCTACTCTTCACGCTTTATATGTTACCCTTGGGAGATATCATCAGGAAACATGGTGTTAGCTTTCAATGTTATGCTGATGATACTCAGCTTTATATTTCTTCACGGCTCGGTGAAACACACCAATTAGAAAAACTAATGGAATGCATAGTCGATATAAAAAACTGGATGACGAGTAATTTCTTACTGCTAAATTCTGTGTTAATTATAGGACCTAAAAGCTCTGCATGTAATAACCTAGAACACTGTCTAAGACTTGATGGCTGCTCTGTCAATTCTTCATCATCAGTTAGGAACCTAGGTGTGCTATTCTCGCAATCTTTCCTTAGAAAGCAACATTGCTAGCATTTGTAAAACTAAATTTTTCCATCTCAAAATATATCTAAATCAGAATCAGAATCAGAATGAGCTTTATTGCCAGGTATGTTTACACATACGAGGAATTTGTTTTCATGACAGAAGCTCCGCAGTACAACAGAATGACAGAGACAGAACATAAAACACATAATAAAAGAATATAAAAATACAAAAAATACAAATAAATAGATAAGGAATGACAATATACAAATTGACAATTGTAGGCAGGTATATTACAAAAATGCAGTATGTATGTACATGTATATTATGTGCAAAATTTAAGTGTATACTAAGTATGTGTGTTAGATAGATTAAGTGTATGTGTATATAAATATAAAGTGTAGTGTGTTCAGTGTGTATCAGCTGTTCATAAGATGGATTGCCTGAGGGAAGAAACTGTTCCTGTGTCTGGTCGTTCTGGTGTTCAGTGGTCTGTAGCGTCGACCAGATGGCAACAGTTCAAAGAGGGAGTGTGCTGGATGTGAGGGGTCCAGAGTGATTTTAACAGCCCTTTTTCTCACTCTGGATAAGTACAGTTCTTGAATAGATGGGAGGGTTGTACCGATAATTCGCTCAGCAGTCCGGACTACCCTCTGTAGTCTTCTGAGGTCAGATTTAGAAGCTAAGCTGAACCAGACAGTTACTGAAGTGCAGAGGATGGATTCGATGATGGTGGAGTAGAACCGTTTCAGCAGATTCTGTGGCAGGTTAAACTTCCTCAGCTGGCGAAGGAAGTACAACCTCTGCTGGGCCTTTTTCACAATGGAGTCAATGTGAATGTCCCACTTCAGGTCCTGAGAGATAGTGGTGCCCAGGAACCTGAATGACTCCACTGCAGTCACAGTGCTGTTCATGATGGTGAGTGGGGGGAGTGCAGGGGGGTTTCTCCTGAAGTCCACAATCATCTCCACTGTTTTGAGCGTGTTAAGTTCCAGGTTGTTGAGAGTGCACCAGACAGCCAGCTCATTAACCTCCTGTCTGTATGCATACTCGATGTGCAATCGTTAGTGTACAGAGAGAAGAGCAGTGGGGAGAGAACACAGCCCTTGGGAGCTCCGGTGCTGATTGTACGGGTGCTGGATGTGTATTTTCCCAGCCTCACTAGCTGCTGCCTGTCTGTCAGGAAGCTGTTGATCCACTGACAGACGGAGGTGGGCACGGAGAGCTGAGTTAGTTTGGGCAGGAGGAGGTTTGGCATGATCGTGTTAAAAGCCGAGCTGAAGTCCACAAACAGGATCCTCACATAGGTCCCCGGTCTGTCTAGGTGTTGCAGAACATAATGCAGTCCAATGTTTACTGCATCGTCCACAGACCTGTTTGCTCTGTAGGCAAACTGAAGAGGATCCAGCAAGGGTCCAGTGATGTCCTTCAGGTGGGCCAGCACCAGTTTTTCAAATGACTTCATGACTACTGATGTTAAAGCCACAGGCCTGTAGTCATTTAGTCCTGTAATTTTGGGTTTCTTTGGGATGGGGATGATGGTGGAGCGTTTGAAGCATGAAGGGACTTCACACAGCTCCAGCGATCTGTTGAAGATCTGTGTGAAGATGGGGGCCAGCTGGTCAGCACAGGAATTCAGACAGGCTGGTGTAACACAATCTGGGCCTGGTGCTTTTTTCCTTTTCTGCTTCCGGAAGACCTGGCGCACCGCATCCTCGCTGATCTGTATTGCAGGTGTGGGGGAGAGGGGGGATGCAGGAGGTGTGAATGGTGAGAGTGCTTGATTGGAGAGGTGTTCAGGATGGGTTGCAGGAGCTGTTAATGGTGTGAACAGTTGTTTGGAGAGGCATTCAGGGTTGGTTGCAGGAGCTGTTATTGGTGTGAACGGTTGTGTGGAGAGGCGTTCAGGGCAGGTGATGGGTGTTCTTTCAAACCTGCAGTAAAACTCGTTCAGATCGTCTGCCAGTCGTTGATTCTCCACAGTGCTGGGGGGTGGTGTCTTGTAATTGGTGATCTTCTTTAGACTTTTCCACACTGATGCTGAGTCGTTCGAAGTGAACTGAGTCCTTATTTTTTCAGAATAATTCCTCTTTGCCACTCTGATCTCTTTTTCCAGTGTGTATTTAGCCTGTTTATACAAGACATTGTCCCCCTTCCTGTAAGCATCTTCTTTGGCCTGACGGAGCTGTCTGAGTTTTGCAGTGAACCACGGTTTGTCATTGTTGTAATTTAGTTGAGTCTTGGTAGGAATACACATATCCTCACAGAAACTGATATATGATGTTACAGTCTCTGTGAGTTCGTCCAGATCGGTGGCAGCAGCTTCAAAAACACTCCAATCAGTGAGGTCAAAACAAGATTGTAAATCCTGTTCTGCTTCATTAGTCCATCTTTTTACAGTCCTTAATACAGGTTTAGCTGATTTTAGTTTCTGCCTGTAGGTCAGTATAAGATGAACCAGAAGGTGATCAGAACGTCCCAAAGCTGCTCGTGGAACAGAGTGATATGCATCCTTTATTGTGGTGTAACCGTGATCCAATATATTACTGTCTCTGGTGGGACAGGTAACATGCTGTCTGTATTTTGGCAGTTCACGGGAGAGATTGGCTTTATTAAAGTCCCCGAGAATGATTAAAACAGAGTCCGGGTGTTGTTGTTCTGTCTCTGTGATCTGCTCAGCAAGTTTCTGAAATCCAGGCTTACTTGCGCTTGCGGAGGAATGTAAACACTAACCAGAATGATCGAGCGAAACTCCCGCGGCGAATAGAACGGCTTGCAATTGACAAACTGCATTTCTAGATCAGGACAGCACATCTTCTTTAACACAGTTACATCTGTACACCACCGTTCATTGATGTAAAAGCATGTCCCGCCGCCGTGCGATTTCCCCGTTGATTCTGCGTCGCGATCCACTCTAAACAGCTGAAAGCCCGGCAGATGGAGCGCGCTGTCCGGTATGGCGTCATTCAGCCAGGTTTCCGTGAAACACAGAGCAGCAGAGTGTGTGAAATCCTTATTTGTCCGAGAAAGCAGAAGGAGTTCGTCCGTTTTGTTGGGTAGAGAGCGTAGATTTGCCAGATGGATGCTAGGCAACGGCGTTCGAAATCCGCGCTTCCTGAGTCTGACGAGCGCGCCAGCTCGCTTTCCCCGCCTGCGCGTCCTGAAGCGTTTGATCAGCGCCGCTGCTCTTCCGATAACAATATTCAGTAAAACGTCTGAATAATTGAAATCCGGAAAAACATCTTGTGGTGCGTTCTGCAGAATGTTCAGCAGTTCATCCCTGGTGAAACTGATTGCAGGAATATAACTAAAGACAGGACAAACTAACAAAAAGACAAAAACATATGCAGAGCACGTCACGGAGGCAGCCATCCTGTACCGGCGCCAAACAACAAGATTACGGCCTATGCTCTCAATGTCCAGTGCAGAAATGTTAATCCATGCATTTATGACCTCAAGGTTAGATTATTGTAATGCTTTATTGGGTGGTTGTTCTGCACGCTTAGTAAACAAACTACAGCTAGTCCAAAATGCAGCAGCAAGAGTTCTTACTAGAACCAGGAAGTATGACCATATTAGCCCGGTCCTGTCAACACTGCACTGGCTCCCTATCAAACATTGTATAGATTTTAAAATATTGCTTATTACTTATAAAGCCCTGAATGGTTTAGCATCTCAGTATTTGAATGAGCTCCTTTTACATTATAATCCTCTACGTCCGCTACGTTCTCAAAACTTAAAAAAAAACAAAACAATCAAAAACAATTTGATAATACCTAGAATATCAAAATCAACTGCAGGCGGCAGATCCTTCCTATTTGGCGAGATTAAAGACTCATCTCTTTAACCTGGCTTACACATTAATATGCTTTTAATATCCAAATCCGTTTTTAGGCTGCATTAATTAGGTTAACCGGAACTGGGAACACTTCCCATAACACCCGATGTACTTGCTACATCATTAGAAGAATGGCATCTACGCTAATATGAGCACTATTGTCACTCCCAGCAGTGAGAACAGGTGAAAACTGCACAATCTTTAGAGGCCATTTTCTCCCTTTTGAGCTTTTTTGAGTGCCTACCTTCAATGGCCACAACTTCTCCAAATATTATCAGATTTCCATGTGTTACACGTCTAACACTACACTTTCAGAATCTGTGAATAACTAAAAATGCCCCAGAACCGATTTGTGTCCCTGCTTTCCGTGATTGGTCACATATAGTTGTTTTCAATTTGCATAACAGTGACTGTAAAATATGTACTTTAGTTATGGGAATTGCATATTTTTAGTTTTGATATTTGGGATATGGTCATTGGGCTATTTTTGATTTACCATTGGGCTAGTTTTTTTACGCATACCTGGCAACCCTGCTTAGATAATTCCTTATAGCGATCATCACAAAGCAGAAGTGTATTGTTAGAGGATGTCTGGGGTCCAAAGATCTGAAATAAGGCATCTTCTTTACATTTTTTGCATGTGAGGTGAGAGGAGATACAAGGTCAAGGCCATTTATCTAGTCTGAGTCAGTCACTTCAACTGATTCTGTCTTGATAAGCGGTGAAAACAGTGTCTTGTTGTGTAAAGTGCTAACTGAAACTCTAAATAAAACTTTTTTCAATTCATGTCTAATGAGCTCATATTAATTAAGAATTTATAGAAAAGGTGAGGAAAAAAAGTGGAAAACTTAAAGGGAATGGTGACCCGTCCAGTGCAAAGATCTATTTACCTTTCCTTGCCAAGTCAAGTCACCTTTATTTTATTAAGAATATGATCAGTCAGTTCAGTGTGGTTTCATGTACATACACAGAAATCTGTATCTCTGAAAACCCTGAGGATGAAAATTAAACCTGGGGAATAGAGAGATGTGTACCTGTTTGCGTGTGATAGCAGCTCGATACAGTATGGCTGATGGAGTCAGATGACTGCCGCTGGATCCTCTGGGCAATCGCACCGTCCCGGTTCCCTCTTCTTTCTCCTCTCCTACATGAGTTCTGCCCACCGCTCCACTTCGGCCACAGCAGGGTGAATCTGGGCTGCTGGAGAATGGCAGTGAAGCAGCGTCCTCACTCGCAGTGTCACTTCTGGGTGGAGTCTCGTCCAGACCGGCCCCTGCTTCAGCGCCACCGCCGGGCTCTCTGCCCAGGGCTTCGGTCGGGGCAGCTCCACTGACTCCGTCTTCAGCGCGGCGGGTGGAGGAGAGCAGATCTGGGCTGGACGAGGACAGCTTCAGCGGGGGCGGCTCCTGCTGGCCCTCCCTCATCACAGTCCCTGAAGCAGTCTCAGTGAGTGGCGGTGCGGGCGGCGTTGTGTTGGGTTGCGGGGGCTCTCTTTCTCGGCTAGCAGGGGCAGTAGGGTGCTTAGGCCCTGACAGATCTCCGCTGCTTCCTTTGCCGCTCCTCCGGTGACGAGTTTTCATCCTGCGGGCGCGGTTAGGTGAGGTAGGCCCTCGGTTTGCACATGGCGGGACGGTCACCTGCAGCACACCAGCGTCCATCTTGGGGAGAATGATCTCTGATCTCAGGAGGTCAGGTCTAGATATGGCATACATTACATATATCAAAAACTGAAGAAATAAATCTGGGTTTTATTTTACTTTAATCATGACAATTCTCTTAACTGCATGCAGCACAATAATGGAAATTATGATAATGTATTTGGTCTTGGCAGACTTTATCTGCTATGCACACTTGCTGCTTCCAAAACTTACACAAGCTGTGAGAAAGTAAGACTTTATGCTGCTGCAGAAATAGACATACATAACATAGCTGTTACATATAACTGATCTAGACAGGTGGTGCTGGGGGAAGTGGAGGGTTTCGGGAGCTCTGAACACCACAGGACACTAAACCAAACTTTTTAAATCTTGAGCTAGCAAGATTATTGGCCGTCACAATCAACTGCCATGTAGTATACAGTGTACTTACTAGTAGACTACATGGCATTAAATGTCCAATAACTTTCTCTTGACAAACTTTTCTTTTGTATTTTTGTGCTTTTTCAGTAATGTTAGCCTATAGAGGGAGTGTCTCATCCTTTTTTCCCAGAATTATGTTGCTTTGGGAATGCATGCAATAAGGATTTCCAGTTGTGTCCATGTTCTGGCAAATGTCAAAGATTCTCTTCCAAACATTTAATCATGTACTAGTGATGTGCGGGTCAAGTTTTCTTCCAATCTGCGGATCCCGCTTTTATGAAATTATTTAGCCCGCCCCACAAATAAAGTAAATTGTATTTTGTAAAGTGGGTCTTCATCACTAACCTCATGGTATCTGTCATTTAACATACTCCAAATTTAATAACATTAGGATGAGATTAAGAACAGCATTCATGTGCATAAATACAGAATAAGGAATTATGTGTGAGACGTTCTGCTGTGGATATAAATGTAAGCAATCCATGTAATCATTAATAAATAAGAGGCTTCTTATTTTGTTCTTACCTCTTGCTGTGAGGAGGCAGTTTCTGGGGGACGCTTCTCTTCTTGATGAGTTTGTCCACTGTGGTTGAGGGGTGATGTTTGAAGAGACCAGGATATTTTTTATCCAGACACTGTTCCCTCCTTAATCAAGAACAAAGCAGCAGTAGCACTTCATGGTGTTATAAATGAAGATACCAGAAGCTGAATGTTAATCATCTCAAAGTAACATGACATGGAATATCAGGAGACCTTTCCATGAAAAAGGCACAAAATAGGGCCTAAACATGGGAGACCTGGCCTGAACATGGAAAGGACTGACAGATTAAGAGCTCTTTCTCAATTTCTTTCATGACTGTTCATAGTCATTTCATAGTTTCATAGACTGTTCATTTGATAATACACAAGACATCTGTCTCTCTGAGGTGGCCAAAAGCAGTGTGATCTGGCCTGGAAACTGTGTGCTGAGCTACAAAATACTATTTCAAATCGCCATCTAGTGGCTATTGCATGACACACAACAAATGTATATAATTAAGTTGGCTTGAGAAAGCCAACTTATTGATATGGTATTTAAACTTATTATTATTCTTCTGACCCAAAATTTTGGAACTCTAACTCCTCCTAGAGCTTTAACTCTACAAACTCCAAACTATCTATCTATCTATCTTCAAACATTTTCTTGCTTTCTTTCTTCCTTTCTTTCTATCGGTCTATCTATCTATCAATCATCTGACTCTATCTATCTATCTATCTATCTATCTATCTATCTATCTATCTATCTATCTATCTATCTATCTATCTATCTATCATCTGACTATATCTATCTATCTACCTGTCTATCTATATTCAAACTCATCTATCTATCTATCTATCTATCTATCTATCGATAGAAAACATAATAGAAACATGCTAGCAACATGCTAGCAACATGCTAGTTGCATGCTAATCATGCTAGAAACATGCTAGCAACATGCTAATCATGCTAGAAACATGCTAGTCGCATGCTAATCATTCTAGAAACATGCTAGCAACATGCTAAAAATGCTAGTCGCATGCTAATCATGCTACCAACATGCTAGTTGCATGCTACTTATGCTAGAAACATGCTAATCATGCTAGACACGTTAGCAACATGCTAATCATGCTAGAAACATGCAAGCGACATGCTAGCAACTTGCTAATCATGCTGAAAACATGTTAACGACATGCTAGAAACATGTTAATCATGCTAGAAACATATTGACAACATGCTTGTAATGCTAGCAATATGTTAATCATTTTCTTTTTTAAACTTCTTAAACTTTTCAAATGTTTAAAGGTCCCATGACATGGATTATTTTCTTTTCTTTAAATGCTTTTTAATGTTTCCTTAGGTGTACTTATATTGTTAGTATGATTTTTACATTTAAAATTTAGAAATAAAAAGCATTTTTTATATCCTGATATTAGCCCTCTGGCTTGAATGCTCTGTTTGAAGGGGCGTGTCTGCTGTGAGACTCCGAGGAAACCACAACTGTTGTGATTGGCTGACATCTTTGCATTCGAAATGCGTATTACATGTGGACCCCTCTCAAATATATATATATACTACAGCTGTCGAGATTAACGAATCGTGGATTTGTTGATTATATAATTATTTTATCGATCTTTTCCCATCACATGAAAGGCTGCAGTGATGAGCAGCATTGAGTAGACAGAGTCTGTTTATCGCGTGAATGCAGTGATCTCGTCATTATTGCAACACGTTTTCTCTCACAAAATGCTTTCACCACAACTAACAGCAAACACATGAATACAGTAAGAGCTCCGTTGTGCAGCATAACAGCGTCATTCATTGTAACGGCAGTTTGGGCAAGTGTGCAGATATACTCGCGATGTGTAACAGCTCCGGAAAAAAGGGAGCGTTCTTTGATCGCTCTCTGTAGTTAAATCACAATTTAAATAACAGATTTGTTTCATGCTACTAAGAGTAACAACGTGAAGTTGATCGTTTAGTCACTGGCTTGATTCACTGATGCATAAACAGTATTAAACGATTTAGAAAGAAAGTCTGTGTGAACTTGAATGATTAACTACACATCAGAAATCACTGATCACAGATCAGGCATTAATGAACACTGTTACTCACTGTTTGTGCCGGTGCTGTCGAATCCATATCATAAAAGTCTGTTTGTTACGCCTGTCCTGACATTGCGACTGAATTATATGTAAATATTTGGGCGGGCAAAGCAGAGAAAGGGGAGGTAACATTTCTCTTTACAACGTCACAAAGAGGAGATTCTAGATCAGCCCGTTTGAGCTTCCGTTTTCTCAAAGGCAGAGAAAGATAGTAAAATCTCGATTTACACCGATTAAAATTTTTAGAAACTTGGGGACCACATACATGCTAGGGGAAGTCATATTAATGTTAAAAAAACTCAGAAAGTGAAATTTTCATGTCATAGGACCTTTAAATCTTTTTAAACTTTTTAAATTTTTCACATTTTCTAAACTTTGCAAACTTTCTAAACTTTTCAAACTTTCTGGTCAGGCTTTCTCAAGCCAACTTAAAGTTTATCTTGATGAACTTTTTTTTATCTAGTTTCCAATTAGCATGTCTGCAAGTTTTGTTTATGATAAAGCACATCTTTAAAGGCAGCATCTGTACTTTCTTAATTCACTCTATGTGTCAATATCAATAATAGAACTTATCCACGTGTTTGTGTGGACAGCGGAAGCTAAAGCAGGTTTAATCCATGGAGGTGCTGGCACAATCACTTAAACTTTTTCCCCTGATAACAGTGAAATCAACTTAAAATACAGATAAGATTAATACATAATTTGAAACTTTAAAGTCTGCTTTTATTTGTGTGCACTCACAATGAAAACAAATCATTGTGCTTCAATAAAATGAAAGAACAAACAGGATGTGTTTTCTGCCATCTTTAATAAATAATTAAATTATCTCATTGCTATTTTTCCAGACACATTCATAGTAATTAATGTTGCTGGGATGGTGATGTTAAACACTGCGCAAGCCCGCCCTGACAGTCCTGGTAACATGATATTACATTGTTTCCACCAGTGCAGCACATCTTTTCCATCACTTTAATTGATGAATGTCTAAGATATAAAAGAAGGAGAAGCCTAAAACAGGCCCCGTCGGGCTCGGGCTGACATGCAGGGCTCTACTATGGAAGTCAATGGATTATAATAACTGTATGGAACAACATGAGTGGGCATGAATGATGTGAGAATATTTTTTTTAGTTGTACTCTAAAATACACTTTATTAAAAACTCAGTTTATCTTTTTAGAGTATAATACCTTTATCATTAGATATGTCTTATTTGGTTTATGGAGTGTTTTATGTGTGTTTTACCTGAGCAGCTCTTTCTCTTTGAGCTCCAGCTGCAGCATCACAGCGTTGAGCTCCATGTACAGATTGTTGGCTCTCTCTAGCTTTCTCTCGTAGTGTTCTCTGATGTCGAGAGCATGCCTGTAAAATGAGCCGGATGTCATGCTCGGTAACAACCCTTTAAAGGACACAATCTTCTCTCTTTCTCACAATACAGTTACTGTGTAAATAAATACACAGTGTATAACATCATCATAATAGCAAAACACATTTTTTTTGTGATTAATTGCAATTAGGGTTGCAACAACTAATCGATAAAATAAATTATTATCGATAATGAAAATCATTGCCAGCGATTCTCATTATCGATTAGTCGGGTCTGCCCACAGTGCACGTCCAAATTCAGCCGGTCGCATCAAATTACAGAACTGAATAAAATGCATCTAGAAATACTGGAGGAAACAGAATAAGCTCCTGCAGGAAAATTACATGATCCAAGCTGCCCAAAACATAGAAATCTTTATTTTAAGCTTCATGCTGAAGCATTAGTGTAATGACTTGCCTGTCAGGTGCTTTGACAGATACGTGTGTGCATCCTCAGTTCAAAACACTTTCAGTTGACGACCATATTTTTATCTGTAAATGTTGCAAACCTTTCCTGACAGTCTGCATCAAGTTGAAATCTTTACTGAAAGAGCACCGGCGCGGTAGGCACGTTAAACAGACAGAACATAGTAGAGACACTATTCAGCGCAAAAACATTCACGGTGCTGAAATATCTGTTGTTGAACATTACATTTATGTTTAAAAGTCGACATGTGGTGCAAGTCCTGTATGAGAGTACTAGAAACTGAAGGGACAGCAGCGTGTGATTGTCTGAATATAAATATCAGACGCTTTTACAGGATAAAGAAATGACAGTAACAGACTGACTCAGATCAAAGTGTTCTGTAGAACTTTACTGTGATTTTATAAATAAATTAATAAATAATCTTCTTTATTATTTTAATTTTTGATCTAGAGATTTAACCTATATAGCCTACAGTGATTAACAAATTTATTAAAACAAATTTATGTAAGCTTTTTTACCAATTTTGTAAGGTTTGTGTCACTGTTGCTCTTAAATAACAGTATTGGTAATTACCGAAATTTTTTTTTAGCTTTATGTATTGGTTAGACCTCTAATATGAATAAGCTCTTTAGTTACAGTAGTAGGCTATTTCTAGTGCTTTAATATAATTAGTGCTGTGAAAGAAAGGCAGGAAAAAATCATTTGTGCTTTGTTTATTTTTTCAGATACACAATCAGTCAAAAACTACATAAAAAATTCCAGAAAGCATGCAAGCTGTTATCAAAGTCAAAGAAAGCCATTTAGGTTATTAGGTGAATAAATACTATTTAGTTTAAGTTAAGTTGTCCAATAAATGTCATGTCCGCTGTCTGATCACCCCGTTCTTTGGTGTGTGTGTTTTTGTATATGTCTGCATCTCGTGTGCACATGGTGTTTTGTTTTGGTTTGATCTGTGGCGTTCCTCTCTCCCCCTCATTACTACAGTTTCTGCTTCTAATTGTTTGACTCTGCTCACCTGAATTTAATGTCTGTTCATCTCGTGCTCTATTTATTCCCATCTGTCGTGCCAATCGGTGCCAGATCGATGTGCGACTATAGTCCATGTGTAGCCATTCTGTCTGATCCAGTCAAGTCTTGTTCTGTTGTGCCATTGTTTGAAGCTACTGGTTTTGTTTTGTTTTCTATTTTTTCCCCTCCCTCATTTCCTAGACCGGGCACCTGCATTCTTCAGAAGTGTTTTGGTTTGCTCCATTACTGGCTCTCTCGTGTCTTCCTCCCCTCTCTGCTCTCTACGCGGCCGCGCCATTGGGCGCCCCCTGCCGAGTGTTTACGCAAGGACATTGAAGTCGCTTATTTTTTTGTTGGACCTTTTTCCTTATTTCCCGGCCTGTTTCTGTTCGTTTGAGGGAGTTTTCTCTTTTGGACTTGAATAAATTGAATAAATTGGTCTCACACTGTAACCTGCATCTGTGTCCAGTTGTGTTCCTGACAGAAAGATCTGGCCAAGATGGACACAGCAGGCGCAGATTCTGTCAGAACCGCAGTCACCAAGCAGGGTGTTCTTTTGGGCCAGCACGAAGCCAGACTGACGAACACCACAAGGGAGGTGGCGTTCCTAGTCAACCAAGTGGCTGAGCTGACCACCGCATCCAAGAGCTGCAACGAGAGGCTGCACAGGGTGGTGCAGTTCACCATCTTCCTCGCCATGAGGCTGAGCGCAGATGCAATAACCCACCACCCTATGATGGGGACCCCAATTCCTGCCGGGCCTCCTTGTCCCAGTGTTCTGTGGTGTTTGCCTTGCAGCCACATACATACGCACTTGGGATGTCCAAAGTGGCTTTTGTATTGACTCTTCTAACTGGCAAGGCTACAGACTGGGGAACCTCCGTCTGGGAGACTCAAGCTCCCTGTTGTGCTTCTTTCAAAGATTTCCGCCAGGAGATGGAGAGGCTATTTGACCGCTCTGCCAGAGGTCAGGAAGCGGCTGACCAGCTAGCATGGCTCCGTCAGGCGGGTCGCTCAGTGACGGACTATGCGATTCATTTCAAGACTCTGGCAGGTACCTTGAGGCCTGTCAAGCTATGTTCCGTGCAGGGCTAGAGGATGACATCCAGGATGAGCTGGCCACTCAGGACATGCCACGTAACTTTGACGATCTTGTTAATATGGCATTGCGGATCGAGGGTCGCCTCGCCGCCGCCGTCAGCGCCTGGCAGTTCGTCCATCCTGGAGGACTGAGGAGTCGTCATCTGTTTCCCCCACATAAACCACTGAGCCTGAGCCTATGCAAGTGGGGCACCTTTGGCTCACTCCACAACAGAAGCAGCAATGCCTCGCCCTAGGGCTGTGTCTGTATTGCGGCAAATCAGGTCACTTCACAGCAGGTTGTCTAATAAAAGTCAAGGCTTGCCAGTAAAGAGGGGGATCCTGGTGAGCGCTACCCCTTTATTGCTTCCCCCTCCTCTCGCTCTCTCCTTCCTGTTTCAATTCAGTTTGGTGATGTCTTTAAATCCTGTGCAGCACTGGTTGACTCGGGAGCTGAGGGCAACTTTATGGACATCTCTCTGGCCACCCGTTGGGGGATTCCTGCCATTCCTCTTCCTGACCTATTCCTGCCCGTTCATTGAATGGCACTTTGATCACCACTGTCTCCTATGCTACTCCTCCTGTCAATCTTATAGTCTCGGGCAATCACCATGAGGTGAACACGCTGTACCTTCTTGAATCCCCGAGTGCTCCTATAGTTCTGGGGCACCCGTGGTTGGTGCAACATGTCCTTCACATGGATTGGTCCAGCAACTTTGTCTTGTCTTGGAGTAAGTTTTGTCTTGTGTCTTGTTTGGGTGCTGCCTCTTTTCCTGTGTCTGTGTGTCCTGTCTTGCAGGTGGAGGCTGCTGATTTGAAGGGGGTCCCGGTGGAGTACCACGACCTGTGCCAGGTGTTTAGTAAGTCCCGGGCCACCTCCTTACCTCCACATCGCCCTTATGATTGTGCCATTGAGCTCCTTCCAGGCACTTCTCCGCCCAAGGGTCACTTGTTTTCCCTTTCAGGCCCTGAAAGAGAGGCCATAGACACATATATTAATGAATCCCTCAAAGCCGGTCTCATCCGACCCTCTTCAGCTCTTGCAGGTGCTGGGTTCTTCTTTGTCAAGAAGAAGGATGGCTCCTTGCGTCCTTGTATAGATTATCGAGGCCTGAATGATATCACTATTAAGAACAGGTATCCCTTGCCTCTTATGTCATCTGCCTTTGAGCTATTGCAGGGAGCCAAGGTCTTCACCAAGCTAGACCTTCGGAATGTCTATCACCTGATTCGCATACGTGAGGGGGATGAGTGGAAGACAGCTTTCAACACACCCATGGGACACTTAGAGTACCGGGTCCTACCATTTTGTCTGACCAATGCCCCAGCTGTCTTCCAGGTACTGGTTAACGACGTGTTGAGAGACATGGTGAATCGCTTCGTCTTCGTGTATCTTGATGATATCTTGATATTTTCCCCATCTCTGCAGGTACACACTCAGCATGTTCGCCAGGTGTTACAACAGCTGCTGGAGAACCAGCTCTATGTTAAGGCGGAGAAGTGCATCTTCCATGCCCAGTCGGTTTCCGTTCCTGGGGTTTGTTGTTTCTGCGGGGGAGATCAAAGCGAACCCCCGTAAGGTAAGGGCCATTGCCGAGTGGCCAGCTCCTGACTCTCGTAAAACTCTGCAGCGGTTCCTGGGGTTTGCCAACTTCTGTCGGCGGAACTTTGGTCAGATTGCTGCACCTTTAACAGCACTCACCTCTCCCAAGGTACCGTTCAAGTGGAATATTGGGGCGCAGGAGGCCTTTGATAAACTAAAGTCCCATTTTATCTCTGCTCCTGTCTTGTCTATTCCAGACCCTGAACGTCAATTCATTGTTTAGGTGGATGCCTCAGATGTCGGTGTGGGCACGGTCCTATCTCAGCCGTCGCACGAGGATGGAAAGGTGCATCCCTGTGCCTTCTTCTCCCACCGCGAGTCCCCCAGAATGGAATTACGACATAGGTAATCAGGAGTTGTTGGCGGTCAGGCTGGCTTTGGGGGAGTGGCGTCACTGGTTGGAGGGCGCAGCTCGGCCATTCCTGGTCTGGACGGATCACAAAAACCTTGAGTATATCCGTTCGGCCAGGAGGCTGAGCTCCCGACAGGCTCGCTGGGCCCTCTTCTTTGGCCGGTTCAATTTCACCTTATCATACAGGCCCGGGTCCAAAAATGTTAAGCCCGATGCTCTTTCTCGTCTCTTCGAGGCCCCTGGGGGGGAGGAGTCAGCAGACACCATCTTGCCCAAAAAGGTGGTGGTGGCATCCCTCTCTTGGGACATCGAGAGACGAGTAGAGGAGGCCCTACTTAAGGTAGGGTAATCTGTTTGTTTCCACCAAGTTGCGCTCTGAAGTAATTTAGTGGGGTCATTCGTCCAGGCTGGTCTGTCATCCAGGAATCCGGAGGTCGCTGGCTGCCATCCTTCAGCGATTCTGGTAGCCATCCATGGCCAAGGATGTCAGGCAGTTCTTGGCTGCCTGCTCGGTGTGCGCTCAGAACAAGACTCCCGTTGGTCTGCTCCACCTGTTGCCCATCCCTTCTCTCCCCTGGTCACATTTGGCCCTTGATTTTGTCACTGGCCTCCCGGAATCTAAGGGTAACACCGTCATTCTTACGGTGATGGACCGTTTCTCCAAGGCGGCCCATTTCATTCACCTTCCCAAGCTCCCCTCAGCCAAAGAGACTGCTCAGGTGATGGTTGATCACGTATTCCGGATTCATGGTCTTCCGGTCAACGTGTTCTCTGATAGGGGTCCCCAGTTTGTCTCTCGGTTTTGGATGGAGTTCTGTCGGCAGATCGGGGCCTCTACGAGTCTGTCATCAGGATTCCATCCCCAGACCAACGGGCAGTCCGAGTGGGCAAACCAGGATTTGGAACGCACTCTTCGCTGCCTGGCATCCCACAATCCCAGCTCCTGGTGTCAACAGCTGTCCTGGGTAGAATACACCCATAACTCCCTTCCGGCCTCTGCCACAGGTATGTCCCCATTCCAGTGTTCTGTCAGTTATCAACCTCCCTTGTTTCCCACACAGGAACCCGAAGCTGCGGTCCCGTTTGCTTTGGCTTTTGTCCGACGGTGTCGATACACCTGGAAGAGGGCTAAGACGGCCTTGGCCCAGGCTAATAGGTGGACCAAAGCAGCGGCCGATCGTCACCGGACTCCTGCTCCCCACTATGTGTGTGGTCAAAGGGTATGGCTCTCCACCAAGGACCTGCCTCTCAGGGTAGCCTCAGGGTACTGTTATGTCCGCTGTCTGATCACCCCGTTCTTCAGTGTGTGTGTTTTGTATATGTCTGCATTTCGTGTGCACATGGTGTTTTGTTTTGGTTTTGATCATTCGTCTTGCACCTATCTGTGGCGTTCCTCCCTCCCCCTCATTACTACAGTTTCCGCTTCTAATTGTTTGACCCCGCTCACCTGAATTCAATGTCTGTTCATCTCTTGCTCTATTTATTCCCGTCTGTCGCGCCAATCGGTGCCAGATCGATGTGCGACTATAGTCCATGTGTAGCCATTCTGTCTGATCCAGTCAAGTCTTGTTCTGTCGTACCATTATTTGCTGCTACTGGTTTTGTTTTGTTTTCTATTTTTTTCCCCTCCCTCATTTCCTAGACCGGGCACCTGCATTCTTCAGAAGTGTTTTGGTTTGGTCCGTTACTGGCTCTCTCATGTCTTCCTCCCCTCTCCGCTCTCTACATGGCCGTGCCATTGGGAGCCCCCTGCCGGGTGTTTACGCAAGGACATTGAAGTCTCTTATTTTTCTGTTGGACCTTTCTCTTTATTTCCCGGCCTGTTTCTGTTCGTTTGAGGGAGTTTTTTTCTTTTGGACTTATTGAATAAATTGGTCTCAAACTGTAACCTGCATCTGTATCCAGTTGTGTTACTGACAAAATGACAATAACATTTTTAGATTTTTCATTTTTTTGATTTATTGACAGACTCCTAAAATATCTGTATTTTGTCTATTATGACAGGTGGTCCGATAAATTGTTAGCACTGTATGTTTTCATAGCATTCTGTTGGCAGATTTGTTTGAAGGACATTGAGCAGAATGTGGAATAGTATGTTTTTGTCAAAAAAATTAAAATAAAGTTTTTTTTTTATCCGATTAATCGAAAAAATTATCTTCTAACTAATCTATTATCAAAATAATCATTAGTTTCAGCAATACATGTATTTTATAGTGTCCTTGTTACAAGTTATGTGTACTTAACATAGTTATAACAGTAACTTATGCATGATTACAAGCAAATAACCCTAAAGCAATCCATAATCCTAAATCAGTGCTTTCTTAGATAAGTACACTGTAAGTACCAGTAAGTGCACGTACTGTAAAATAGAGAGCAAACCAAATAGTGAGTTGAGCTTTTGAGTTCAGTTAGTGAGTTCTGGTGGACTGTATTAATGGTTCGGGCAGGACAGTGTTTTGTCATGTGTCTGTGTCTGACCTGAGCTCCTCTCGTCTCCGGTTGATCAGTTCTTCATCCAGACGGTGAAGACACGTGCCCTCTGACTTGATCTTCTCAAAGTGTTGCTTGACCTCCTCACGCCACTCGGCCTGCTCTCACATACACAGATTTATAATGCTGGATCTCAAATCATCAGCAGTCATTATCTTTCATTTTAATAACAGTGTTGACATGACCAGAGATGTGGCACTCAATTTTGTCCTTTCTACTGATTCCTTCCAAAATGCAACTCAGTGACATGAATATGATGTGTTTTTAATTTCTGATGTGAAATGTTTTTTTTAAATTGCATGACAAGACATGTTTAGTTCAGATAGTTTAATGACGTTGTGACACGCCAAAAAACTATAAAAATACTTTCTACCCTGAAGCATACTTTTAAAACCCTTTTGAAAATAATGATTTAGCTGTGAACTCTCACCTGGACTCAAAGTGCCAGGAAATATATTTTACCTTTAAAAATGTCACGTAGTGTAACCACTAAGTTAAGGTCATTAGATGTTTCTTGGTTTTTAAACTGCATTTCTGAGAACTTCACAGGTGTTTTAGACAAGATTTTGAAATATTTTGTTTTGGCAAACGGAAGTCAATATTTGTCCACCATGATGCTCCTGTACTGTTGTTGAGCGCTGAATGAGTCTCACCTGAGATTTGAAGTATGTCTCCTGTGGGGTGGAGAGCACATCTGCAGACGCGATGTCCAGATGCAGCAGAATCTGCCTGAACGACGGCCTGTTCCTGGGTTTGCAGTTCCTGCACACACACACACACGCACGCACACGCACGCACGCATGGACACACACACACACACACACACACACACACATTAGCATTACAAGAGTCACCTGGAAATGATTACCAGTCAGTTAACTCTTCTCTGCTTATTGCATCTTTTGCTTGTCACTTTGCACAGAGAGATGCTATTTCCATATGATCTTTTTTCTTCATTTTCTGAAAAAGTACACTTTTATAAAGAGCCCATTGAATAGAGAATACACTTTATGTGTTAACCGAATGTAATGTTTTCAGACACTGAATTGAATCTAAAATGCCATTAAATGTATTTGGCTGAACTTATAGTGTTTTGACCCACTTAAATAGGACTTCAGTATATCTTTATTTATATATATATATATATATATATATATATATATATTTTTTTTTTTTTAATTACTGCTTTTGTCTGTAAAATATGGTTAAAGTATTAATGTACTGACAATCATTTATAGAAAACTAAAATATCCTTTCATGTCATTTCTATCTAAAACTGTGTTATGGGGTTGGACAGTGTTTTCTCTACTTCCTGTTGGCCTTCTGTAGCAAATCGTAGCTCCATGTAGCCATGTTTTTATTTTATTTTTTCTCTAGAATCTTTATCTTACTATCACTCTCTGTTTTTTAAAGTGGTAAAATATAACTTAATTCACACCATATTTCTGATATTATCGATCAATCTTATCAGATTAACTTTGATCGTTCACTTTTATTTTATATCCGTGAGTGCAGTACACCCGTAAAGCGTTAGCACTCGTTAGCTTGTCATTAGCGTCTTCATTCGAACCTATCACATTTTTCTTTTCTCCTCTCCTCTCTCTCGCTCCAGTTTTTCACAAGTTCATCAAACAACCGCAGTAAGAAGTTTCATCAAGCACGGTGAGTAATGGCTTCTCCTATCATTGTTTCTTGCACCTCTTGCCACATGTACAGTTTATCTATCTCTGTCGCTGATGAGGGATTCACATGTGATAAATGCAGGGAAATAGTTAGCCTGACAGAGAAGATTTCAGAATTAGAGACACGCATTCAAACTTTAATTGAGGACAGTAAGAATGTTAGGGCTCTAGATACAGCTTTGGATGCGTCTAGCTCAGGGATTCCTCTACATTGTTCGGTTCCGGAAACAGAGCCCCAGCAGCAGGGCAACTGGGTGACGGTGAGGCAGCGTAGTCGTGGGTCAAAACACTGCTCTTCTGTTCCGATCAAAACATTAAACAGGTTCTCCCCACTCAGTGATGCACCCACTGAGAAACCTGATGAAAGTGCTCTAGTTATTGGTGATTCTATTGTACGGAACGTGAATATAGAGACACCAGCCACCATAGTCAAATGTTTACCGGGAGCCAGAGCGCCTGACATCTTGGCAAATTTAAAAGTGCTGGCTAATGCTAAACGTAAATACAGTAAGATTGTTATTCATGCCGGCGCTAATGATGTTCGACTTCGCCAGTCGGAGATCACTAAAAATAACATTAAAGAGGTGTGTGAACTTGCAAGCACGATGTCAGACACTGTAATATGCTCTGGTCCCCTCCCTGCTTACCGTGGTGATGAGATGCATAGCAGATTGTCATCACTCAATGGCTGCATGTCTAAGTGGTGCCCACAGAATAACATAGGTTTCATAGACAATTGGACGAGCTTTTGGGGCAGACCTGACCTGTTTAAAAGAGATGGTCTTCATCCCTCCTGGGGTGGCGCCACTCTTCTCTCTAGAAATATGGCAAATAGTCTTAGTGTTTATACTTGACTAACTGGGGCCCAGGTCAGGAAGCAGACAGACTGGCTAAACCGACCGTCTGCTAGCTGCCTCACGTCACAGAGGTCAGTTAATTCTCAGCACATAGAGACTCTTTCACCTAGATATCACACTATAGAGACTGTGTCTGTTCCCCGAACTAGAAAAAACAAAAAACGTCCAAACCAAGTTAAGATTAACAATTTAATTGAGGTTCAACAAATAAAAAACAGAAGCAATATGGATAAACAAATGATAAAGCTTGGCTTATTGAATATCAGATCCCTTTCTACGAAAACACTTTTTGTAAATAATATGATCACTGATCATAATATAGATGTACTCTGTTTGACAGAAACCTGGCTAAAACCTGATGATTACATTATTTTAAATGAGTCCACCCCCCAAGATTACTGATATAAACATGAGCCACGTCTAAAAGGCAAAGGTGGAGGTGTTGCTTCAATTTATAACAACGTTTTCAGGATTTCTCAGAGGGCAGGCTTCAAGTATAACTCGTTTGAAGTAATGGTGCTTCATATAACATTATCCAGAGAAACAAATGTTAATGATAAATCCTCTGTTATGTTTGTACTGGCTACTGTATACAGGCCACCAGGGCACCATACAGACTTTATTAAAGAGTTTGGTGATTTTACATCTGAGTTAGTTCTGGCTGCAGATAAAGTTTTAATAGTTGGTGATTTTAATATCCATGTTGATAATGAAAACGATGCATTGGGATCAGCATTTATAGACATTCTGAACTCTATTGGTGTTAGACAACACGTTTCAGGACCTACTCATTGTCGAAATCATACTCTAGATTTAATACTGTCACATGGAATTGATGTTGATGGTGTTGAAATTATTCAGCCAAGTGATGATATCTCAGATCATTATTTAGTTCTGTGCAAACTTCATATAGCCAAAATTGTAAATCCTACTTCTTGTTACAAGTATGGAAGAACCATCACTTCTAACACAAAAGACTGCTTTTTAAGTTATCTTCCTGATGTATCCAAATTCCTTAGCATATCCAAAACCTCAGAACTTGATGATGTAACAGAAACTATGGACTCTCTCTTTTCTAGCACTTTAAATACAGTTGCTCCTTTACGCTTAAGGAAGGTTAAGGTAAACAGTTTGACACCATGGTATAATGAGCATACTCGCACCCTAAAGAGAGCAGCCCGAAAAATGGAGCGCAGCTGGAGGAAAACAAAACTAGAGGTATTTCGTATTGCTTGGCGGGAAAGTAACATATCCTACAGAAAAGCATTAAAAACTGCTAGATCCGATTACTTTTCTTCTCTTTTAGAAGAAAACAAACATAACCCCAGGTATTTATTCAATACAGTGGCTAAATTAACGAAAAATAAAGCCTCAACAAGTGTTGACATTTCCCAACATCACAGCAGTAATGACTTTATGAACTACTTTACTTCTAAGATCGATACTATTAGAGATAAAATTGCAACCATTCAGCTGTCAGATACAGTATCATATCACACAGTGCACTATAGACCCCCTGAGGAACAGTTCCACTCATTCTCTACTATAGGAGAGGAAGAATTGTATAAACTTGTTAAATCATCTAAACCAACAACATGTATGTTAGACCCTATACCATCTAAGCTCCTAATAGAGGTGCTTCCAGAAGTCATACATCCTCTTCTGACTATTATTAATTCCTCATTGTCATTAGGATATGTCCCCAAAACCTTCAAACTGGCTGTTATTAAGCCTCTCATCAAAAAAACCACAACTTGACCCCAAAGAACTAGTTAATTATAGACCAATCTCGAATCTCCCTTTTCTGTCCAAGATACTAGAAAAGGTGGTATCCTCTCAATTATATTCCTTCTTAGAGAAAAATGGTATATGTGAGGATTTCCAGTCAGGATTTAGACCGTATCATAGTACTGAGACTGCTCTCCTTAGAGTTACAAATGATCTGCTCTTATCATCTGATCGTGGGTGTATCTCTCTATTAGTTTTATTGGATCTTAGTGCTGCGTTTGACACAATTGACCACAAAATTCTTTTGCATAGACTTGAACACTTTGTTGGCATCAGTGGAAGTGCATTAGCATGGTTTAAATCGTACTTATATGACCACCATCAGTTTGTAGCAGTGAATGAAGAAGTGCAGTATGGAGTACCTCAAGGCTCAGTCCTAGGGCTGCTACTCTTCACGCTTTAAATGTTACCCTTGGGAGATATCATCAGGAAACATGGTGTTAGCTTTCACTGTTATGCTGATGATACTCAGCTCTATATTTCTTCGCAGCCCGGTGAAACACACCAATTTGAAAAACTAATGGATTGCATAGTCGATATAAAAAACTGGATGACAAGTAATTTCTTACTGCTAAATTCTGAAAAAACAGAGGTGTTAATTATAGGACCTAAAAACTCCGCTTGTAATAACCTAGAACACTGTCTAAGACTTGATGGTTGCTCTGTCAATTCTTCATCATCAGTTAGGAACCTAGGTGTGCTATTTGATCGCAATCTTTCCTTAGAAAGCCACGTTTCTAGCATTTGTAAAACTGCATTTTTCCATCTCAAAAATATATCTAAATTACGGCCTATGCTCTCAATGTCAAATGCAGAAATGTTAATCCATGCTTTTATGACCTCAAGGTTAGATTATTGTAATGCTTTATTGGGTGGTTGTTCTGCACGCTTAGTAAACAAACTACAGCTAGTCCAAAATGCAGCAGCAAGAGTTCTTACTAGAACCAGGAAGTATGACCATATTAGCCCGGTCCTGTCAACACTGCACTGGCTCCCTATCAAGCATCGTATAGATTTTAAAATATTGCTTATTACCTATAAAGCCCTGAATGGTTTAGCACCTCAGTATTTAAATGAGCTCCTTTTACATTATAATCCTCTACGTCCGCTGCGTTCTCAAAACTCAGGCAATTTGATAATACCTAGAATATCAAAATCAACTGCGGGCGGCAGATCCTTTTCCTATTTGGCGCCCAAACTCTGGAATAACCTACCTAACATTGTTCGGGAGGCAGACACACTCTTGCAGTTTAAATCTAGATTAAAGACCCATCTCTTTAACCTGGCATACACATAACATACTAATATGCTTTTATTATCCAAATCCGTTAAAGGATTTTTAGGCTGCATTAATTAGGTAAAGACCAGACCAGATGGTGGATCAGCACCTAGAAAGGACCTCTACATCCCTGAAAGACAGCGGAGACCAGGACAACTAGAGCCCCAGATACAGATCCCCTGTAAAGACCTTGTCTCAGAGGAGCACCAGGACAAGATCACAGGAAACAGATGATTCTTCTGCACAATCTGACTTTGCTGCAGCCTGGAATTGAACTACTGGTTTCGTCTGGTCAGAGGAGAACTGGCCCCCCAACTGAGCCTGGTTTCTCCCAAGGTTTTTTTCTCCATTCTGTCACCGATGGAGTTTCGGTTCCTTGCCGCTGTCGCCTCTGGCTTGCTTAGTTGGGGACACTTCATCTACAGCGATATCGTTGACTTGATTGCAAATAAATGCACAGACACTATTTAACTGAACAGAGATGACATAACTGAATTCAATAATGAACTGCCTTTAACTATCATTTTTTCATTATTGACACTGTTTTCCTAATGAATGTTGTTCAGTTGCTTTGACGCAATGTATTTTGTTTAAAGCGCTATATAAATAAAGGTGACTTTGACTTTGACTTATGTTTTTTAAATATATATATATATATATATATATATATATATATATATATATCATTTTTTTTGTCATGAGGTTGCAATTCAGTACATTCTATGAATGTAAAATAAAAAAATCCAGTACTTTACATGTGCTTAGTATGTTATTCAACACATCAAAATAAGTGCACTTCTTTAAAACAAGACAAAAGATTATTAAAACAGAACTTTATGCGAAAACTTTTAATCTGACATTACAGACTGCACAAGTCTACTTAAATGTGTTGAGAATCATGAAAGTGCATCTCTCCGTAAGTTCACTTAAGTGGATTTTCATTACATTCACATTAAATTATCTGCAATACAGTTACAATTCTACAACAAGTGCACATTCAACACAATGAAGCACACTTTCTTTCTTTCGTGGTTTCTCACCAGCACTGTCTGAGCAGGATTTTGAAGCCATCAGGGCAGCTTTCAGGAAGAGGAAGCTGCAGGCTGTTGTTTCCCACGCCCCATATGATAGCGGAGGAGTCCACGTCTTTATACGGGATCTCACCGGTCAGCATCTCCCACAGAACCACACCGAACGACCTGCAGACACCACAGATCACACATCACATCACATCACTGACCGCCGCATTCATCTCCTCCACTTCAGTGTGTGCCATTTCTGCTCATTGTAGATGGATTATAGTTCTCCTGCTCATAAAAGTCTCTGACCTTGTTCCTTTAGAGGTACACTGTAAAAATGGATTATCATTTTAATGGTAAAAGACTGTGAAAAGGCTACAGTAAAAACCTCTTCATTGGTTCCTAACAGGGAAAACTAATAGATTTTATGGGACATTTCAAGAAAATGTTAAACTATTATAAAAGCAAAAAATAAGGTTACACTTTATTTTAAGCTGTCCTTGTTACAGTGTAATTATACATTAAAGTAATATTAATTAACTACATGTACTAACTATATGGTTAGGGATACTTCCATGTAATAATGCATCATTTATTCTTATTATAATAGTAAGTACATGTGATGTGTAATGAAGACACCACAAAATAAAGTGTTACCAAAAACAGTTTTTTGTAATTTGGTATATTAACAATATTTCAGTTGATGAAATATGCATGTTTTGTTTGTTTGTTTTGTTTTGTTTTGTTTTTGTTCAGTCTGTAAAACTATTTTTTCACACTAAAATATTTTTTTCACAGTGAAATAGTGTGTCACTGGAGCAGATCCTCGAAAGGGAGAGTGTTTGTGAATACTCCAGACTGATCGTACCAGATGTCCACTTTCTCAGACACGGGCTCGTTCCGAATCACCTCGGGTGCCATCCAGGCCACAGTGCCTGCAAACGACATCTTGGTGCTCTTGTCTCTGAGCTCCTTAGACGTGCCGAAGTCTGAGATCTTCACCAGGTCGTCGTGTGTGATCAGCATACTGACAGAGAGAAGACACGTGTGTGAGGTTCACTCTCAGTGTGCGCATGGGTTGTGTGGATTGGTAGAAAGCATTATACTTGGGTGATTTGAGATCTCTGTGGATAATCTTGTGCAGGTGGAGGTAGTTCATGCCGCCTGCGATGCCCATGGCCCAGTCCACCAGCAGAGACGGCATGATCCTCCTGCCGGCCCTCAGCACCTCGTAGAGCTGGCCCTGAGCACAGTACTCCATGAGGATGCAGTAACACGGAGCCTGCGTGCACACGCCCCTGAAACACACACACACACACAATCAAATATAATATTATATATGTATATACACAAAGAGTTTGCAATGTGAAAGAGATTAACATGAGCTGCTGTTTCGCTGTAGCTTGTCAAACTGAACTTCTCAGAAGCACAGTTGGAAATTGCTGGGGCTTGGGGCAAAAATCCCACCAAAATTATGAATAATGCCACCAAATTATTATTATATATTATTTTAACATATGATATAGTTACTTAATATCATACAAGCAAGAGTGCTGTTTTCCATGAAAATCCACACAATTGTAATTGTGATACTGATTTTATACAATCGTTCAAAAAACAATACAATATTAAGTGACTTACATTTTCGGCACAATACTGAGCAATTTTGCTCTATTTCCTCTAAAAACATAGTTCTTAACAAAGTCACAGCTGAGCCGCTGAACGTCTCTGCACAAGCAAAACACAGCAGTGCTTCCATCATAGAAACACTGACACATTTAATAAAATTAAAAATGCCCTTACAATGGAAATAAATAAGTAAGTAAACAAATAGATGTATGAATGAATGAATGAATGACGCTGGAAATCAATTTAAACAGTTAAATATTGCCATGTAGTGGGAAAGTTCATTTCTACTGTCAAACAGAAGGTGCTCCAAAAAGAAAAGTAATCATAGGGCCCTGTCACAATATAGTTCTTCTGTTTTCTGTAGGCCAGGGTGGACCAGTCCTGCTCCTCAAGGGTCAAGGTCTTTAGGATCACTAGACACGTTCAAGCAGATGTGCTGAACTCTGCAGGAGCTCGATACCCTACTTCTGTGTTATGTATTCACATTGAATGGGACACATGTAACCAATGCCTGACAGAGAGATATGAGTGTCCCAGGTCTACATCCTCTTCTGTTTAATGGTGATTTACATCCTGTGCTTATCGCCACCTACTGAACAGCTGTGCAACTATACTTTCATCTGATCCTATGTTTCTCTTCACCTTCATGTTTGGTGCTAGGGAGGGGCCCCAAGAAAGACCAAACCACCCCCCAAAATGAAATAAAATAAAAGCATTTGACTCATAATGCATGCATAACTCGTGCAATGCAGAGTGACGTGATTTGCAGTCGCATGTTTTATAATGTCATAGCATTTAATTTTAAAAATGGATCGGTTCCTTGTGCCAAGTAGGCCTGTCCCGACTAAAGATTTTTCTAGTCTATTAGTCTCAAGTTTATATTAAACTGATTAATATAATTAAATAAAATTACCATGCTTTACGCATATAGGCTTGTAACCTATATTCCGTGCTCAAGCGTGCACATAAAGCTTGTCACAAAGCAAAGAAAAATGAATGATTTTGAATGTGCCTGGGGAAAAGAAGACATTTGAATTATTTAGAAATAAACTAGTGCTGTCTCAGTGAGTGTCGGCTGCAAAGATGAAGTTACTGAATGCAGACGCGGACAGTGATGGAAATGCACACTTTTATATGGACTACATAATTACATAATATATATAGAAATGTAGATATTTTTTTTTTTATTATTGGTTCATTCAATAGTAGACCTTTCAAGATATTTTTCCCCCATAGATTGATTATTTTGTGTTGCAAGTAGGCGGCTCCTGTTAATGGAGACTGGCAGAAAGCGCATCCTTTTTTCACCTCTATTTTTACAAAAGTTCAATATTTTGGTGTTATTGTGAGTGTACATAAATAAAAGCAGAAATGTTTTTGTACGAATGATTAGCCTATTAGGCTACTCTTATCTGTATGACCAAAAATAACAGAGAAGCCTATTTTAAGTTCTTTCTGCAGGAAAAAAAGGAAAGGATCAAGCGGGCGCCCCATGTCATGCAGTAAACATGGTTATACTCCCACACTTCTCATAAATACTTGATATGCACATCTATGGCGCATATCTTAAATTAAAGTCGGAGAGAACCACCATATAGCAGCCCTACTTCTTTCCATGAGAGATCGAGTGAGAGATCTTTGTCTGTCTCCACTATATATCTGAGAGCAGCTGTGATGGAGAAACAGTAGCTTGGCACATCTGGCCATCATCAATACACAGAGAGTGAAGGCTCAAGTAAATATATCCCCAGTGCTTTATGATGTCATACTGACTTTGACTCACATTACAAAATGCTTGTTCAGTGAATTTTAAGTGGACCATATAAAAATCTTTGGGAACTGACTGATCTATAGGCTGCTTGTTTAATTTCATAAAATGAAACATTTTAATTAAATTGTGATGAGCCAAATAATCATGTAATAAAATGTTACAAAATTGAGGGGGCGAATTAGGTTATTTTATTATTATTAATGATAATAACAAGTCAAGTCTGCTTTTTTGTCAATTCTTCCACATGTACAGTACATACATACAGAGCATTTAAATTGCTTTACTCTCAGACCCCTGGTGTATACAGATAACACTAACAGTAGAACATTAAATACAGTTATTACACGGCTCTGTGGAATACTTGATTCTGATTGGTCGGTCACAACATTCAGAGGTACTTTATCCCTGGATAACAACCTGTAAAAGCTAATAACACAGGCTCATCGGGTAACAGCAGTTGGTGCTCTACTCTTGCTTGAAATATCTTTTTTCTAGGTGGAAGCTTTGCATTTTGTTTAGCTAATAAAATATTAAAACTTTTTATAAATAAACAATTGTTTATGGTATCGCAGACTCGCTCTCGTTTCATACAAACGTAGCTGCTGCCATTTTGCTACGATTGTTTTGTACACTGTAATGGAATATAAGAGAACTTACAAACTGGTAAGGTTTTAAAATATTTTCGTCTTAATTGGTGAAATGTTGTGTTATACGTGGTTTGCCTGCACCGTTTCCCTTAAACGTCCGTCTAGTTTGAATTTGCTCGCAACTGCTGTCTTCACGGAAGCTTGCATTCAAATATTTCAACTCAAATCAATATTTTGCATATACTTATTTACTTATGTGGCAAGCAGCCATGTAATAAGCAGGCTAATGTACATCCAGCCAGTTGTTCTGAATGAAGTAGTGAGCAGGCCAATGCTGCACAAAGTGTATGGTGCAGGTCTCAGAGTGTTAGTGGGAGTTTGGGGGGGGGGGGGGGGGGGGGGACGGTGAGGTTCATAGTTCAGTGGTGCAAGGGGAAAAAGAGGGGAGGGGGGGCATGGTCAGGAGGGAGTTCAGCTTCCTGACAGCCTGGTGGATGAAGCTGTCCTTCAGTCTGCTGGTCCTGGCCTGGAGTGGTCCTCCCTGATGGCAGCAGGCTGAAGAAGCTGTGTGATGGGTGAGTGGGATCACCTGTGATGCAGAGGGCTTTGCGGGTGAGACGGGTTCCATAAATGTGCTGGAGGGAGGGGAGAGAGACATCAATGATCTTCTCAGCTGCTCTCACTATGCGTTGCAGAGTCTTTCAGCAGGACGCGTTGCAGGCGCCGTACCACACAGTGATGCAGCTCGACAGGATGCTCTCGATGGTGAATCTGTAGAAGATGTACATGATGGGGGCCGGGGCTCTGGCTCTCCTCAGTTTGCGGAGGAAGTAGAGACGCTGTTGTGATTTCTTGGCCAGTGCTGCTGTGTTGTCGGTCCAGGAGAGGTCCTCTGTGATGTGCACACCCAGGAACTTGGTGCTGCTCACTCTCTCCACAGTCGCACCGTTGATGGTCAGAGGAACGTGCTGAGTGTGTGCTCTCCTGAAGTCAACAACAATCTCCTTTGTCTTTTCCACTTTCAGAGATGGATTGTTGTCACTGCACCACCCAGCCAGGCGGCTCACCTCGCTCCTGTAGTTTGTCTCATCTTTGTTGCTAATGAGACCAACAGCTTTAAATCATATTTATAATTGCCCAGCTCCCCGTCAATGATCTAGCACCCCCTCAGCACCTGTATTCAAAATTCTCTGGCGACGCACCTGCTAACCTTTCTTCATGCCATATTTTAGTCATGCATGATGTATTATTGTGAATTATAATTATATTGTTAAAAAACTGTCTGAGCAAAGGTTAGACTTCTGTTTAAGGTTCATTTGTTTTGTCTAGCCATTTTGCTACCATATTTGTGAGTGAGAAATCACAAGTCTTTTTATTATTATTACAGAAATATATATATATATATATATATATATATATAGTCACGTTACACTCGGGAAGGAGTGAGGAGACATAGGAGAATTCCTCAAATATGGAATTTAATCTTCAACGGGCATATACAGGAACTAAAAGACATTTAACAGCAGACAAAGAAAACTCAAGGAAACAGGGTTTAAATGGACTGAAACTAATGAGACACACCTGGGGTCATTACAAAATAATAATCAAACACAACTGGAATCAAATTCACATAACGAGGACAGGAACAGGAAGGACCAAATAAGGAAAAATGGAACATACATGTGACACATATATATATATACAGTGCCCTCCATAAGTATTGGAACAGTAAAGACAACATTGCTTTCTCTGCTGTGGAGTCAAGACATTTGCAAATATGATTAACAGATGAATATGCGTCAAAACTACAGAATGTCACATTCTATTATTAGGTCTTTCGACACATACCTGTTTTACCAAATAAAAAGGACAGCACTTTTAGAGTTCATCCCACTATTTGATGTGAGCATAAGTATTAGAACAGTTGAATTTAAGGCAGATTAAAAGCTAATATTTAGTTGCAGATCCCTTGCATGCAATCAGAGCAGTGAGTCTGCAACACATAGACATCACCAGACTCTTGGTTTTCTGCTTTGAAATGCTTTTCTCCAGCCTTTAATGCAGCCAATTCCAACTGTTGCTTGTTGTGGGGAGTTTCTGTCTTTAGTCTCCTCTTCAGCTGCTGAAATAAATGTTCAATTGGATTTAAATCTGGAGACTGGTTTGGGCAATCTAAGACTTTACATTTCTTTGCCCTTATAAAGTCCTTGACTGAACTGGCAGGGTGTTTTGGGTCAGTGTCCTGATCCAATATGAAGTGCTTTCTAATGAGTTTGGTGGCATTTTCTTGAATATTGGTAGCCAAGATGATGTTGTACCCTTCAAAATTAATTTTGCTCCTGCCATCATAAATGAAGTGATCATTAAAATGAAGAGGTCCTGTTCTAGAGACAGCCGTGCATGCCCATGCCATGACACCACCTCCACCAAGCTTTACAGATGAGCTTGTATGTTTAGGATCATTTGCAGTTCCCTTTTTTTCTCCACACTTTTGCTTTTTCCAATCACACATAAAGGTTCATCTTTGTCTCATGGGTCCATCAACTCAGTTCCATAACTATACTGACTCACATTTGTGAAGAATCTTGCCTTTCTATGTTTGGTGCTGATCAGAGTTTTGTGTCTTGCTGTGTAGCTTCTGTAATTCTGTGTCTCATTCTCCTGCAGACTGTAGATTGACAGAACATCACCCCAGCTTTCTGGAGGTTGTTGGTGATTTTACAGACATGTAGGGCTCATTTATGATTTTGTCTGTCATCAACTACTGTTGTTTTTCTCAGCCGATCAGGTCGTTGTTGGTTGCTGATGTTGTCGGTAGTTTCCAAACTCTTGATTTCTCCATGCCCTTTGTTTTTCCTATAGTTCTAATTGACTTCCTCTTTTCTTTTAGCATCCAAATTGCTTGCTTTTCTATCAGGGTCGGCTTCCGCGTCTTCATCCTGGTTTGTGTGTCATCGTCGAATGCAAGACTTAGAATACAGAAGCAATGGATATAACTGATAAAACACATTCCCTGCTTTTAATATCAGAAGAATGAATGCAACAGGACACAGCTGAACACTTAGAAAGACCTGTGAAAAAACTGTTCAAATTCTTCTGTTCACATCAGATAGAGAGATGAATCTCTAAAAGTGCTGATCTTCTTAGCTGGTAAAACATCTTTGTGTTGAATCATTCAATCATATTTACAGATTTCTTGACTCCACAGCAAACCGAACAATTTTGTATATATATATATATATATATATATATATATATATTTATATATATATATATATATATATATATATATATATATATATATATATATATATATATATATATATATATATATATATATATATATATCATTTATTCCCTCATCACCCGGGTGCTGATAGCGCAAGCAAACAGGTGAGACCTGCACAGCACACTTTGATATCGGTGTTTAAACTAATCTCATTTAAGCTTTGTCAGTTTAAACATTTAAGTGCCAAAGGACCCAAGCTCCCTGGCGCAGGGTGAAGATTTGTGCATGCGCTCATCTGAAGCACGCAAATATTAAGCTCTCTCTGAAGTACTGTGTTTAAATGGACAAATTCACACAAAAAGTATTTAAAAATGCCCATCTCGGTAAGTATCCTACAGCTGACATACAGGTCCTTCTAAAAAAATTAGCATATTGTGATAAAGTTCATTATTTTCCATAATGTAATGATAAAAATTAAACTTTCATATATTTTAGATTCATTGCACACCAACTGAAATATTTCAGGTCTTTTATTGTTTTAATACTGATGATTTTGGCATACAGCTCATGAAAACCCAAAATTCCTATCTCAAAAAATTAGCATATTTCATCCGACCAATAAAAGAAAAGTGTTTTTAATACAAAAAAAGTCAACCTTCAAATAATTATGTTCAGTTATAAACTCAAGACTTGGTCGGGAATCCTTTTGCAGAAATGACTGCTTCAATGCGGCGTGGCATGGAGGCAATCAGCCTGTGGCACTGCTGGATGAGCCTGGGCCCGTATTCATAAAGAATCTTAATGCAAAAAGTAGCTCCTAGTGACAAAATTCTAAGAAAACTCTTAGAAATGTGGGCGTTTACTCTTAAAATTAAAGAAAAAATCCTAGTAAAGAAAAAAGTAATTCAGAAAGCATCTTAATGAGGCAATCAGCCTGTGGCACTGCTGAGGTGTTATGGAGGCCCAGGATGCTTCGATAGCGGCCTTAAGCTCATCCAGAGTGTTGGGTCTTGCGTCTCTCAACTTTCTCTTCACAATATCCCACAGATTCTCTATGGGGTTCAGGTCAGGAGAGTTGGCAGGCCAATTGAGCACAGTAATACCATGGTCAGTAAACCATTTACCAGTGGTTTTGGCACTGTGAGCAGGTACCAGGTCGTGCTGAAAAACTAAATCTTCATCTCCATAAAGCTTTTCTGCAGATGGAAGCATGAAGTGCTCCAAAATCTCCTGATAGCTAGCTGCATTGACCCTGCCCTTGATAAAACACAGTGGACAAACACCAGCAGCTGACATAGCACCCCAAACCATCACTGACTGTGGGTACTTGACACTGGACTTCAGGCATTTGGGCATTTCCTTCTCCCCAGTCTTCCTCCAAACTCTGGCACCTTGATTTCCGAATGACATGCAAAATTTGCTTTAATCCGAAAAAAGTACTTTGGACCACTGAGCAACAGTCCAGTGCTGCTTCTCTGTAGCCCATTTCCTGCACACGCCTGTGCACGGTGGCTCTGGATGTTTCTACTCCAGACTCAGTCCACTGCTTCCGCAGGTCCCCCAAGATCTGGAATCGGTCCTTCTCCACAATCTTCCTCAGGGTCCGGTCACCTCTTCTCGTTGTGCAGCATTTTTTGCCACACTTTTTCCTTCCCACAGACTTCCCAATGAGGTGCCTTGATACAGCACTCTGGGAACAGCCTATTCATTCAGAAATTTCTTTCTGTGTCTTACCCTCACGCTTGAGGGTGTCAATGATGGCCTTCTGGACAGCAGTCAGGTCGGCAGTCTTACCCATGATTGCGGTTTTGAGTAATGAACCAGGCTAGGAGTTTTTAAAAGCCTCAGGAATCTTTTGCAGGTGTTTAGAGTTAATTAGTTGATTCAGATGATTAGGTTAATAGCTCGTTTAGAGAACCTTTTCATGATATGCTAATTTTTTGAGACAGAAATTTTGGGTTTTCATGAGCTGTATGCCAAAATCATCAGTATTAAAACAATAAAAGACCTGAAATATTTCAGTTGGTGTGCAATGAATCTAAAATATATGAAAGTTTAATTTTTATCATTACATTATGGAAAATAATGAACTTTATTTGGTGGTTTGTGGACAACACGATTTCGTCTCTGCTCTTTGCGGATGATGTTGTCGTGTTGGCCTCATCAAGCCAGGACCTTCAGCATGCACTGGGACGGTTTGCAGCCGAGTGTGAAGCAGCTGGGATGAGAATCAGCACCTCCAAATCCGAGGCCATGGTCCTCAGTCGGAAAAAGGTGGCTTGCCCTCTTCAGGTTGGTGGAGAGTTCCTGCCTCAAGTGGAGGAGTTTAAGTATCTTGGGGTCTTGTTCACGAGTGAGGGAAGGATGGAACGGGAGATTGACAGACGGATCGGTGTAGCTTCTGCAGTAATGCAGTCGATGTACCGGTCTGTCGTGGTGAAGAAAGAGCTGAGCCGCCAGGTGAAGAAAGAGCTGAGCCGCAAGGCGAAGCTCTCGATTTACCGGTCAATCTACGTTCCTACTCTCACCTATGGTCATGAGCTTTGGGTCATGACTGAAAGGACAAGATCCCGGATACAGGCGGCTGAAATGAGCTTTCTCCGCAGGGTGGCTGGGCGATCCCTTAGAGATAGGGTGAGAAGCTCAGTCACCCGGGAGGAGCTCAGAGTAGAGCCGCTGCTCCTCCACATCAAGAGGGGTCAGCTGAGGTGGCTAGGGCATCTATTCCGGATGCCTCCTGGACGCCTTCCCGGGAAGGTGTTCCGGGCGCGTCCCACTGGCAGGAGACCACGGGGAAGACCTAGGACACGCTGGAGAGACTATGTCTCCCGGCTGGCCTGGGAACGCCTCGGTGTCCCCCCAGAAGAGCTGGAGGAAGTGTCTAGGGAGAGGGAAGTCTGGGGTTCTCTGCTTAGACTGCTGCCCCCGCGACCCGGCCCCGGATAAGCGGAAGAAGATGGATGGATGGATGGATGAACTTTATCACAATATGCTAATTTTTGGAGAAGGACCTGTAGCCGGCTGAACGTAGCCCTACCGTATCAGTGTATTCTCTTAAAGTGACAGACTTTATATTAATCGAACAGCAACAACAAAGAAATCACTCACTGCTCTTGATTGAAAAGCCTTTGTATCTTTAATAAAGAATAATCTTTAATTTATACAGTCCAATATGCAATGCTGTTTTACAATTGATAATTCAATTTCTGTACCTAAAAACTAATGCTAAAAAACTGAAAATCACTATGTATTTTATTTGTGTTATATTTTTGCTGTTGCTTGTAAAATTCTTAGAAATGTGGGCGTTTACTCTTAAAATTAAAGAAAAAATCCTAGTAAAGAAAAAAGTAATTCAGAAAGCATCTTAACCCTTAAAAGAGGTCTTAATGTCAAACTTGTTAGGAGCACAGACGAGGACTTTTAAGAGGCTTAAGAGTTTCTTTAGCAGAGGAGAAAATGACAGAAAGACAAAGAAGCAAAATAAATGTGTTGCAGACAATGGATGACAGTGAGTCAATAAGACGCTATAGATTAGATCGTGCAGGGATCATGTTTGTGACTGATTTTATTAGAGATGTGCTAACATCTCCGACACAGCACAAAAATGCCATAGCGCCAGAAATTAAAGTAATCACTACATTACGATATTTGGCAACTGGGAAAATACAACAATGCAATAGTGATGATTTGGGTCTGTCACAACCTTCTGTAAGCAGAGTGATCACACAAACAATTACAGCACTTTCAGAACATCTTATTGTGTCACAGTTCATTTCATTTCCACTGGACATTCCCACCTTGCAGGCTCAAAAAACTGCATTTATGAATATAGCAGGCTTATAGGTGCGCACAATCAGGGGGAATGAACCGTTAATAGTTTGTGCTATACGCTCCCATGTCTGCTTCTTGTCCCTTGCTGTCACACCCGGCCCGAATTTTCCTTTAAGAATGGCCTTGTGTTCATCCACTAACTCGGCTAACAGTAAACACTGTTCCTCTGTCCAGTTTGGCTTTCTCGCCCTTCTTGGTTTTGATTCCATGTTTGATACATTAAAACCAACATTCAAACCGCCACTTAAATAGGACAGCAATCACTGTAATTGGAAAGAGTGGAACTATTTTTATCATTCTAAGCCAATCAAATACCTTATAGGAAATTAAAAGCAGGGTAAATAAAAAAAAGGATTTATATACACACATATAATGTGAGTGTGTGTGTGTGTGTGTGTGTGTGTGTGTGTGTGTGTGTGTGTGTGTGTGTGTGTGTGTGAGAGAGAGAGAGAGAGAGAGAGAGAGAACGGTCAAATAGGAAAAATTACGGATGTAAATTCAAAGTGAGAATTAGAATAGACCCTATACTTAAAATCACTCTTTTTGTCCTTCTTGGACAACAAACCAATCACAGTCTTCAAAAGATTGTGTCATACATAGCAATGGGGTCAACCCCGCCTCCTCACTAAGATGAAAGTTTTTGTCTTTTCCTTACTCAGAGTTGCTCTCAGATCGGTCCCAAATCGCTCTTAAGCTAAGACTCTTACGTAAAAGTTTTTAAGCTAAATTAAGAGTTTTCTGAGAGGATTCTTAAAATCTTTATGAATACGGGCCCTGGAGTTCAGACATCAGAAAAATATTAGTCTATAAATGTGTTTTATATTTTTAGATGAGGGAAATACACATGCATCAAGGGCATGACAAAAAAGGAAAACAAAATATTTTATAGACTTTCTGTGAATGACAATCCACAAACCAGAAGCAACAATATCTGCCGAACAGAAAAAAGGTTGTCTCTTTACAGAACATAAAACAGGGCCGCTGTTCATTTTTCAAATGGACCTTATAGACTTGTTCAGTGAGGTTTTACCCAAGTCCCCTGTGTCTCCGCTGGTTCCGCCCAGCCCTGAATCTCTTGTTTCTCCGCTGGATCTGTCCAGCCCTGATCTTCCTGTATTCCCTCCCAGCCTCCCTCTCACGCCTCCTCCTAGACCAGTCAGTTCCTCTGCTCCATTTCCAGTGGTTCAGTCCAGCCCTGAATCTCCTGTTTCTCGCTGGTTCAGTTCAGCCCTGAATCTCCTGTTTCTCCGCTGGTTCTGTCCAGCCCTGAATCTCTTGTTTCTCCGCTGGATCTGTCCAGCCCTGATCCTCCTGTATTCCCTCCCAGCCTCCCTCTCACGCCTCCTCCTAGACCAGTCAGTTCCTCTGCTCCATTTCCACTGGTTCAGTCCAGCCCTGAATCTCCTGTTTCTCGCTGGTTCAGTTCAGCCCTGAATCTCCTGTTTCTCCGCTGGTTCTGTCCAGCCATGATCCTCCTGTGTTTCCTTCCGGCCTCCCTCTCTCACCTCCTCCTAGACCAGCCAGTTCCTCGACCTCATCTCCTCTGGTGCCAGTCAGTCCCGCAGCTTACCCTCAGTCAGCGCCATCTTGGCGCTCCAGTCAGCCTCGGCACTTCCAGTCTCCAGCTCCGCCTTGGCGTAAGGATTCCCTGTCTCCGCCTCCAGCCTCCGAGCCCTGGAATCCAGCTCGGTCCTTCGACCCAGCGGCTCCACCTTGGCTCTTAGCTCCCTCGTCTCCACCGTGGCCCGGCATCCAAACCAGCTCCACCGGGTTCCCTCGTCCCTCCGGCTCCACCCTGGTCAGTTGTCGACCATCTGCCGCCTTGGGATTCCATTCTTCTGGCTTCACCTCAGCACTCCATTCCTCCGGCTCTGTCAGGCTCCTCCTTCCCTCCGGTTCCACCTTCATCCTCAGTCACTCAAGCTCCGCAGCAGTCTTCCAGGTTCCCGCCTGAGCCTTGGTCGCCTGAGCCTTCTGCTCCGCCTTGGCCCTCCACTTCCTCTGCTTCACCCTGGCTCTCCGTCTGCTTGGCTCCAACCTGGGCTCCTCATCCACCGGCGCAGTCTCCATCAGTCGAACCCCTGGTGTTGTCGGCTCGTCTTCCATCATGGCTCCTCCCGCCGTTGACTCCACCGTGGGTCAGCATCCTGGCTGGTCTTTGGAGGACCATCTGGCTTCTCCTGCTCCGGGCTCCTCTCTGGCTCCTCTCTCCGTCAGCTCCACCCTTGTTCCATGCTCCATGCTCCCTCTCCCTTGCCTGCCCCTTGCCTGCCCCACACCCCCCTCCAGAACCCCCACCCTCCCTCCGCTGGAATATCTCTTTCGGTGCGAGGACGCACCGTTCCGGGAGGGGGCGAACTATTATGATCATGGACTTCCTGTTCCTTTTGTGTTTCCCTATTTTGGTCATGTCCCATTCCTTGTTTGGTTAATTGATTAATCCCCACCTGTTCTCCATTCCCCCAATTACCTCCCTTGTGTTTAAAACCCTGTCTGTTTATTTCCTCCTTGTCCGCGATTAACAATTTTACTTCTATTGACAGTAATGGAATGTTATACCTTACGTTTAAAGATTTGTGTTGGTTATGCCCTTGTCTCCCGTGATAATTAAAGGACTCTTTTGATTTATATATTCCTTGTGTGTTCTGATTCCCACACCAGCATACACATTTGTAACACAATCATTATTGCCTCATTGTTTTTCATATAATGCATTTAACTCATTTTAAAGGCTATTGATGGCTTAGTTCTGTTTTTAGAAAAAAAAGGGAAAAAAGGTTAATATTATATTACATTATTATTAATACATTATTATATTAATACTTATGTGTTAATTAATATTTGAAGTAACAAAACCATGGTTAATTTGCGGTTACCAGGAACAATGATTTTTGGTGTTATTCTTGTTAAAATCACGGATAATCTTGGTCAGGGAACCTGTAGATGCGTTGGTGGTGGTGAAATTTCCGATACTAAAACTTGTTTTTAACATCAACAGCCAAAAAAGTTTCACAGGAATGTGTCAGAAAGTGATACAAGGGCCTCGTATTTACCTAAAGGATTAACAGTTTATTTTAATAAATATAAAATATTTAAAAGGTGTTGTTTTTATGACTGTAAGTCATTCTCCTCAAATGCTAATGACATTAGAAAAGTCTATACCAATATTGCATGTAACGTTAGAGACAGTCCCTAAATTTCAAGCCAACTTTATGCCAGGTATAAGGGCTTTTATTGGTCCCTTTACGATCAGATTCCTTTATCTTATTTTCATTTACTACTGAAGTTCTGTCAAAGGTTTGAATATCAATTCAAATTGTGGGCGTACTAAGTAACAAACTATGATTGAAAAGATTATTTTTCTAAATTTGTAATTAAGTACAAGTAAATGTACAGCTTTAAAAATATATTTAAGAAAGTACAAGTACCTGAAAAAACTACTTAACTATTTCTCTGCCAGCATTTTTGAAAAATGTTGCCAGCCACCGCCATCGATTTTGATGATTTTCACTCAACTTTGATGGCCTCCAGATCAAGGCCTGTATTCACAAAACATGTTTATCTTACTACTAAGAGTTCTTCTAAATAGCAGTAAAAGTTTTTAGCTAAGAGTTTTCTCTTAAAACCTATTCACAAAGCTGCCGAGACAAACTTTTACTAAGGAATAGACAAAGGACTTAAGCTAAGATTAAGGGTGGGGTTGACCTTGTTGCTATGGATAATGTCAGCATACTATGCACATAGTGATTGGCTGATAGTCTCTGTCAGAGATTTATTCATAGAAATATTGCAGAATGCAATATTATGTTGCCATATTCAAATAAAGGTTTAAAAATAAAAATGTTAATTTCCACATTCAAATAAAATTTTTAAATGCAGGCTAAGTGTCACTAATAAAAGAATAGGCTATATATTCGGCTAACTGTCAGCCTTGTAAGCTTCTCGTAAACAATTATTCAATATACACTAGGGCTGCCCTCGACTAAAGAATTTTCTGGTCGACTAGAAGTTGTTCATTTTAAGCATTAGTCGACTATAAGTTGCACTTTTATTTATAAACTATGTAAATCATAATAATGAACCTTTAATTGCCTACATAGTCTAATAAGCACACGCAAAAAAGTCTTGCCACAGCGCACCGGCAAATTAAATAATTATGAATGTGTTAGGGAAAAATAGCAAGTACATTGCATTAACATTTTAATAATATATTGTTACACTAATGCTTTTTTGTTTTCGGTTTAAGAGATCAGCGACACTCATCATCTCCGCAGTATGCACCTGTATGCATGTTTCATATGAATTACATAATCTGATCATATTTGTTTTCTATTTGGATTGGTTCATTTAAAAGTTTCACTATCTATAGATATATTTTTCATGTCTGTAATAAAGCAAGCATACAGAGTTTCAAAGTGAGACACATTTAAGTTCACAGAGTCCGAGACTGCAGAAAGTGCATTCTATTTCCTTTCATTATTTTACAAAAGCGCAATATTTTGTTGTTATTCTGAGTGCACACAAATAAATGTAGAGTCTTTACAGACACAAAAGATGCATTTCTCTTATCTGTATGACCAAAAATGAAGTATTTTAAGAGCAAATGATCTCACTGGTGCCTCTATCTGTCCTGCAGTAGCCCAAGCACGCTGTTCAGCTTCCACACTCCGCACAAACATGCACACTTTTTTTCTAGGCTAACAAGATTGAGCTACCATGTAAAGTTGCTACTACATACATATTTCAGATGATAAGCCATATTTGAGGTCGATGAATGTTAGGTGAGCATATGGATGTCTTGTCCGATGTACTATTACCACACAGACCAGCCGTTAATGATTTGTCCATCACTGACTGCGTGACTTTGCCACTTCATGTGGATTTTATTTTAAACATTTTTTGCGACTAAACGACTAATACAATTTTTGTAACATGCATATGAACAGCATTTTAATTAACAATTTTTGTAACATGCATATGAACAGCATTTTAATTAGCAGAGTAGAATAATCATGGCCGATAGTGAGACATGCAAACATAAAAGAAAACCAAAGGACGCGAGAACAGCTATATAGGCTATTAAGGACATAATAAAAAAATATGGAGTTGGGATAACCTCCTAACCAAAATGATACCTTTTTAAAAGCTTATTATCGGCAAATGTTTCTAAAATGTTTATATTTTCAGGTAGATTGCTGGCAACAGCCTTTTTAGGAGAGTTCAGATTTGGTCTTAGTGACTTAGTGAATGTTTCTCAGATTTAGGAGCTAATTTTAGCGCTAAAACGTTTTGTGAAATACTCTTAGAACAAAAATTTAGGAGTCCTAAATTTAAGACTGACACGCCCATTATTTTTACAATTTTATCCTAAATCGGTGAGTTGTGAGCTACTTTTTGCATTACGATTCTTTATGAATACGGGCCCTGAGCCTCTACTTTTGAACAAAAAATCTTTTTTTTTTCTAGCTTCTATCATTCTTTTTTTTATCAACACTTGAACATAGCTAGGTTTCAGAAAATGCATAATTTTAAACAAAAACTACATCTGGATAATATTCAGTATGATTTTCAAAGCATAAATCCAGCAAATTGCTTCCATCAACCCCTCCAAACTTATACAGACATATACCACTTCCTGGATCAACATTTTACTCCTTAACATTATGCAGTTTTCATTTAAATGCTGTCTATTGTTGATAATCACATTATTTTCATATGCATCTGTTTACATAAGAGATCGCTCATTTCTCTGTCCTGTTTATGTGTGTTTTTGTACAGGAGGTTTTGTACTTGTTCAGAAGATGTTTAATAGCGCCCCCGAGTGTAACACAGTGAAAACACTTAAAACTTGTCAATGGCGGGGAAGCGTTGTCTTCTAAATGATGAGATAACTCGTCAATGGTGGGGAAAAAGTTAATTACAGTAACGTGAGTAGTTTTAATCCGTAACCTCCACCACTGAAAACAGACAAATGATCAAAACACAGGTAAACAGTCCAAACAACAGGAAACACTGGCAAAGAATATCCAGGGAGCAGGCAAGTAGTCAAAAAACAGAGACAGGAAATAAGGTGGAATGCTCAGATATGCAGCTGACAATAACAAGGCTTCACAAATACACAGGGTATAAATAGTGAGAGACAAACAGGATAACCAAGTAACAAGGGGGAGGAGCTAATTAAACACCATGGAAACTAACAAGGGGAACCATGGAAACAAGACAAACAGCAGACGAGACCGGCAAATAATTGTGGGAAATGGACCACGGCATTCTAGCTGGTGATCATGACATAGCCCCCCTCCTAAGGAACGGCTTCCAAACACTCCTAACAAAATTAGAAAATCTAGGAAGGAAGCGGATCAGAGGGTGGGTTTGAGGGCCAGGTCCATGGATTGGACCATGGCCTGGAGACTGAGGCAGAGCCGGCAGGGCTGGAAGCCAGGGTGCAGCTGAAGAGCACCAATGCAGAGCAAATGACCATCAGGGTGGAGCAGGCAGAACTAAAGACCTCCTGTGCAGAGCAGATGACTACCAGGGCAGAGCTGAAGACCACCAGGGAACTCCAGGCAGCATTGAAGACCACCAAGGTAGAAATGAAGAGCACCAGTGATGAGCAGGTGGAGCTGAATAGCACCGCAGCAGAGCAGATGGGACCGAAGATCCCCACTGTGGAGCAGATAACGACTACAGAAGAGCAGATGGATCCGAAGATCCCCACAGTGGAGCAGACATCTACCACAGCAGAGCAGATGGATCCGAAGATCCCCACGGTGGAGCAGACAACCACCACAGCAGAGCAGACAGGACTAAAGATCCCCACAGTGGAGCAGACAAGGCAGGAGACTACCAACCAGATCTGGAACCCACCACGGTGGATCTGAAGGTCACCAAGGCGGAACTGCAATAGAGAGCACAGAGAGGTTAGAAATGGTCCCTGTGGCCATAAAAGGACATTCAGAAAGTTCAGGAACCACTTTCATGTTTGTGTCAGGATGGGCTAAGAGTTCAGAAATGGCTTCCATGGCTGTGACAGGACAGGCAGAGAGTTCAGAGATCCCCTCATAGGCCATTACAGGGCAAGCACACAGTTCAGGGACAGTCTCTTTGGCCGAGATAGGGCAAGTAGAGAGTTCAGTATGATGATTCAGGGTTGGCATCATCTGACCATTTGACCATCACTGATGAGTTTGGATTGATAGTGTTCATCAAGTCCAAAACAAAAGAAATCAATGAAAGCATATTCTGGGAGACATTAGGAATGTCTAGAAAGCTCTTAATATTGTCCTCGAGTGGTGGGTCACCTTGAAAAAGAAAAGATGATTCTTTTTGCAGGATCCATGTTGGCGAAGTCTTCTGTCATGAACTCTGCTTTGAGGCTTGTACAATGAGGATCCAAATGCAGATTTATTGGAGGGTTATCCAGAATAAAAGTCCAAAACAGGCAAATGATCAAAACGCAGGTAAACAATCCAAACACAGGAAACACACCCAAGGGATATCCAGGGAGCAGGCAAGGAGTCAAAAACCAGAGACACTGGAAACAAGTGGAATGCTCAGAAATTAAGCTGACAATAACAAGGTTTCGCAAAGACATAGGGAATTTCACAGGGTATGAATAGGGAGAGACAAACAGGATAACCAGGTTACAAGAGGGAGGACCTAATTAAACACCATGGAAACAATGTGGAACCATGGAGACAAACCAGGCAGAGGGACAAACAGCAGACGAGATCTGAAAAGAATTGTGAGAAATGGAGTCCAGGATAGAATCGCAATGGAATAGGGAGGAGTGCCCTCTACTCGATGTCCAGGGTACTCCAGCTGGTGATGAGGGGATGTGATAAAATATTTTGGGAATAAATAAAATGTTAATTTCACTATGGCACAAAAATGGAGACATGGGACAGGGAGTTTCCAATCATTTCTTTAGAGAATCTTCAGGATTGGATGTTGATGCATTAAGTACGTTTATGGTTATGATCGAGTTATAATCCACCTACAGTGAGTTTTTACTCACATGGGAAGTTGTGGGGAAGTCGTGACCTAGTGGTTAGAGAGTTTGAGAGTTTGACTCCTAATGCTAGGGTTGTGGGTTGGAATCTCGGGCCAGCAATAACACGACTTAGGTGCCCTTGAGCAAGGCATCAAACCCCCAATTGCTCTCCAGGCGCCGCAGCATAAATGGCTGCCCACTGCTCCGGGTGTGTGTTCACAGTGTGTGTGTGTGTGTGTGTGTGTGTGTGTTCACTGCTCTGTGTGTGTGCACTTTGGATGGGTTAAATGCAGAGCACGAATTCTGAGTATGGGTCACCATACTTGGCTGAATGTCACTTTCACTCACTTTCACTTCACATAGTCAAGGTACAGTCTTAATTTGGCTGACATGATGCATAATTAAATACTTGATTTGGATGGATGTAAAACCTTGCCTGTGTTGAGTTTGTTGCACATCCACACTTGTAATGATCAGGGAATGGCAGCCGATTCTCGTCATATCATTCACAGTGCTGATTGCTTACACAACTCTGAAATAAATTCTCTTCTCTAACCCTTACCTACACCATAGCCTTAACTTTAGTTTAGCATCGGCAGCACTTCATTAAAGACAGTGTTACATGATTAGACCCATCTATATTTTTTCTGAACTGAATTCATAACAGGCGACCAAATGATTGAGTTGACCAGTGAAATCGACTACAGGGTGAGGTTTGCACTTAAATAATCCTGACAATCATTTGCTGAAGAACTGAAGAAATCTGTGCTCTGTATTTCAATGCAGAGTATAGCTGTATAAATGCTGGATGAAGACAAAGTCATGTTTTTTTAGATTTCACAAAATCTGGGCTAACGAAAAACCTACATTTAAAAAAGTTAAATCTAAACATACCATATTTTTAAGAACACAAGTCATATTTTTCATCTGAAACGTGCTGCAACTAAGGCCTATATTGTGACTAATACGATTCATTTAACATTAAGAACACAAAATATGAACAAAGTGCACACAAATACACGCACACAACAGTTCTAGCATTTCTAACTTGACATCACAGTCTATTCATAGTAAAGCTAAAATGCAGTCAACCCAACATATAAAAAGTTTCACGGCTCAGTTTAAGGATGATGAAGGTTGATGTTTAGCATGGATATTGGTAAATAAGTGAAGAACAAACCTTGTTTACATAAAAAACAGTTTAGCAAAGAAATGTTACGCTACATCATCAGTATGGAAACATTTGGAATTGTGCTGAATGAGAGAGGTGCATGAGCCCAACACTGGTTTCATTTTCTCAGTTTCACTGTAACAAATGTGTTCCTTTATAATAGCCTAACTCCTCTTTAGAATAAATGGCACTATAATGTGTATAGTATTTATAATGTTTGTAAACATTTAATTTAAGATACTTAAATTCCTATTTTCCTTTACCTATTTCTAAATGTAATAATAATAACATGTGTCATGTGACTTATACACTGATGCAAATAATCTTTTTTTTCCCTCAACCATGCAATTTTGCCCAATTGCAACTTATACTCAACGGCTACTTATTTTTCTGGAAAATGCTCTACTTATAGTCTTGAGGGTGAGGCTGGTGTGCAGGATTGCATTCACTCACTTGAAGGTAATGATGTTGGGGTGTTTGAGCTTGCGCAGATGTTTGATCTCAGTCTCCTTGATGTCTCGGACTTTCTTCACAGCCACGTCCTCACCATGAAACTTGCCCAGGAACACAGCTCCCTGTGCCCCGCTGCCCACCCACTGCAGCTCGGAGATCTCCTCGAATGGCACCTCCCAGGATTCTGGAAGAGACATTCCATTATCTCTGTCCAAAACAACATGGAAACACTCGACTGCTCTCCAGATGCCATACTCACCTTCCTGGCTCTGCTTGTGCTCTGTCGAGTAAGCTTTCCCAATCATCGTCCACACTGGCTTTAGGCATCCGAACAAGCCTTCCAAAAAGCCTCCTCCACCCGCCTGCAGCCGGAAGCTGTCGGACTGGTTGCGCATGGCTCCACCCTCGGCTCCGCCCTCCTGCAGCTTAAGCACGCTGTTAGAGAAGTTGGTGGGCTCGTCGCTCAGGGTGGGGCTGTTGCTGTGAGTGCCACTCCCGCCCCCCACCGGGTCGATGGAGAGCACATTACGGAGGACGCACTGGGTCGGGGTGAGCTCGGTGTCTGGCGTGCTCGCTGGCACCTCCGAATCAGGCCGACAGAAGGGGGGTTCGGAGAGCGGGGTGCTGAACCCTGAGAGGGATGGGGAAGGGGCATGTTGTTCATGGACACAAGCCATGGGTGCAGAAAGGGTGAGGGTAGCCCTCAATCGTCAGCACAGCTGGAGAGAGAGATCACAACACAAGTAATAATTACTGTGAGAGGGCATTCTTCTTACTGCTTAATTTGAATGCTAATTAAATACCAGAGTATATTAGCGATGTAGTAATTATGGTGGGCTGATCACACGTGTGGATCAATATCAACAACACAAGGATGCGTTCATTGGCCAGTTGCATATAAGGTCTAACTTGTAGACTAGTCTTACAAGTTAGTTATCTTTTTTTAAATTCAGTTATATAAAAGCATACATTAGTCTACACTGAATCCCAGAATAAGACTGATTACCTCTTGGATAACAGCTAGTTGGTCAAAATCATACTTAAAACATTATCTTAACATAGAAGCTAAGTTTATGCAACTGACCCCAGGTAAGTAGAAACCGCCTGAGCAAATGGCTTCAGACTGCCAAAGCACCATAACTTTATCATAACTAATGTTCTCAAACACATTTGTAAGGGGTTGTAAAAGTTAAGTTAACTCAGTCCTTCCAGCACCATTCTCTTCACCAACCTGCCAACGATTAATGTCATTTCAGTAGCCTGAATAACAGAAGCATTGTTATTGTGCATAGGGTCAGACATGTAGAGACCAGCTGAATTCTACACACAGTTATCATTCACCAACTTGTTGAATAATGTAATCATCATTGTTAACAGATCTGCAAAATCTGTGCACACAACAAAGCGCACAAAAAATGTTGTATGCATGTGGAATTAAAAAAAAAAAAAGAATTATTTGTAAAGAAGAACAAACTAATCAATTTTGCACATGGAAAATGCTGTTCATGTCTGTGACTTAGATAGATACAGGCTGACTGAGTTTAGCTCCAACACTAATCAAACACACTGCACAAGCTCATCAAGGTGTTCAGAATTACTAGAAGGCTACAGGAAGGTGAGCTTGATTAGGCTTGGAGCCAAACTCTGCAGGACAGTGGACCTCAAAGGCCAAATTTGACAAGGCCTGTGCTATTGTGTACTACAGTGCCACACATTTTTCCAGTTCTGGAATTTAAAAAACAATCTTTGTTTAAGAGTTATAAGCCATTAATCAAACAAGCCTGCTTCAAGGAGAATAACAGCAAACTCTGATTTGAAGCAAAAAATCTGACAGAAAGACGAAGGTCCCCATGAAGCATTGTGAATGACATACATCAGGCGGAACAAAAGAGCTCTTTTGACATGATTTGCTTGCAGAGATTATTTTGATTGGTGGAGAGCTCTCTGCAGAATTATGGGTAATGTAGTTTTTCACCAAGAAATCGGCTGTTGAACACAAGCTTAAATAATTTATTAAACAAAAATGTATAACAAAAAGATTAAATAATGTGGGCTGATGGCTTCAACAAATGCAAATAACATTGATTAACAACCTCATGGCTCACAGTAGGTGTGTCTTTAAGGGTAAGTTATAATTGAAATGTTATATTATTAAAAATCAATGCCCCTTTGATGAAACATATGGAAGCATATGGGTAGCAATATTCAATTCGGAATGTAATATGCAAAATGACAATGCAATATGTAAAATGGCAATGCATTTCTGTATTTACATTTACATTTTCCAATACTATTGTGCAACGTATGGTGCAAAATGAAAATGAAAATTAAATTACATAATTTTCATTTGCCATTTCACACACTAGTTTTAATATGTAAAATGAATACTTATTTTAACGCTTAATAAGTTGCAAAATTAAAATGAAAATGTATTACAGAAATGATTAGATATGTCTAACATGTTTAAGCAAAAACTGTGACAAAATTATCATTTAAATGCTATTTTTCTTAAATGCATTAACACTCACAGTCAAGACACTTACGATTGCATTTTCATTCAGTGTCCCGCAATGAATGTAACAAAATTCAATGTGCACATTGAAAATGCATTCCGAGCCGATCACGTGTCCGCCCCCTCGCGCCATGTCAATCACTGCGTGAACAAGGCGGGGCTTGCAGAAGGTCTGAGACTCAAATCTCAAGAAGAGGATTCAAGTGAGAGAACATGGACAAGACCGTTGGTCTGTGTACGTTTTGATAATTTCGGTTTATGGCTTCAATATTTCATTCGCACTTGTGGGCGGAGCTGAAACGCTGCTTTCATCTGATTGTTTGAATCGTTCCACCTTCAGCTCGGTCTTTTCATTCTTTCAGACAGAATAAGAGTTTAATTTGACATGAACCAGAGAAATGAACCAAGATCTACAGCCTCCAGCCACTAGAGAGCGCCCTCTCGCGGCTGGAGACGGTAATGTTTTCTCTTGGTTCTGAATAAATGCGACTTATATATGTTTTTTTCCTCGTCATGACGTATTTTTGGACTGATGCGACTTTATACTTAGGTGCGACTTATAGTCCGAAAAATACTGGTAACATTATTATTATTCTTTATTATGAGAGTAATTGACACAGACTAGAAATTTAATGTTTCACCAAATTCAGCTTAGATTTTCAGATTCATCCGACTCGCATTGTTGTATAACTGGCCAGACTTACCTTCCCAAAAAATCCTATTTAATTTTATTTCATAAATGTAACTATATTTATTTCCACTTCACTTTTATCCAAAGAGACATAACTATTTGCACTGTATTTATCAGTGGGACAATATTTATACAATACTATAATCTAGAAATTATTTGCAGGTCTCAGCAGCACGAATTATGTGCCCAGCTACATCTGATTCAAATATTATGCTAATTAACAGTGAGCGGTGGTTTCAGACATTACAGTGCTTCACTCGCACTGACTCTTATTCTGCCTGAAAGAATGAAAAGACCGAGCTGAAGGTGGAACGATTCAAACAATCAGATGAAAGCAGCGTTTCAGCCCCGCACACAAGTGCGAATGAAATATTGAAGCCATAAACCGAAATGATCAAAACGTACACGGACCAACGGTCTTGTCCATGTTCTCTCACTTGAATCCTCTTCTTGAGATTTGAGTCTCTGACCTTCTGCAAGCCCCGCCTTGTTCACGCAGTGATTGACGTGTCGGGAGGGGGCGGACACGTGATCGGCTCGGAATGCATTTTCAATGTGCACATTGAATTTTTCTACATTCATTGCGGGACATTGAATGAAAATGCAATCGTAAGTGTCTTGACTGTGAGTGTTAATGCATTATAGAAAAATAGCATTTAAATGATCTGGGCCCGGTTCCCCAAAACATTCTTATCGCTAAGTAGTTCTTAACCTATTCCTTAACCTATCTCTTAACCTTATGGCACGGTTCCCGACACGTTCGTACGCTAAGTATATCTTCTGTAAGTCACACTTTCGTAAGGTTGGTCTGGACCATTCGTAGCTCTCTCTTAGCGTTATTTGAGCTCATGACGCTACTGTACAACAGTCTTTAGAAACCAGCGCAGCGAAGTACAAGTCAAACTATGGTATGTTGACAATTTTGTGGCTCAACAATGATTTTCTGTTATTTTTTAAGACTCATAATAAATTATGTTCGCAATGGATACAGGCCTATTTATGAAGTTGACTTTATGTGGTTACAGAACTAATAAGGTGGTAATTAGCCTAGGCTTTTTCGTAATGTAATTAAAGCGAATTGGCAATCATTTTTTTGATAATTAAAATCTGGCAAACAATTTGGCTCTAAATGGCTAAGATCTTTAAATGGGTAAGCATGGTGGTGTCCAGTAAGCGACCAACTATGGCAGCGATCCAACGTGTTCTTGTATTGAATCAAAGACGGAGCCGGACTCGGAGCCGTTTAGTTCATGTCAGTTTTTTTATTCGGCAAACATAAGCCCTTTTGACATTTTGCCTGACGTGGCTATATTAAAAAAAATCCCCTCCCAAGACAACTCATTGTGGAGCAGCTGGACCTTCGCAGACCTGCGCTGGCCAGGCTAACGCGGCGGAATTCTGCTTCAAGCCCTGAAGCCCAGCGCTACTTTTTTTTTTTCTTTTTTTTTTTTTTTTGCTACAGAGAGATTCATCGAGGTCGTGGGACAGGGCTACAGCCTAATCAAGACCTCTGTGTGGAAGTGCGTCCACACTGTCTCCAACACCCTTCTGCGCCGTGCCGGGGATTGCATCCTGGTGGATGGCACTCATCCCTATCGCCAATCCATCAGTGAATGATCAGGTGTAGGCTACTCATCGCGAAAGGAAGACGCGGCCATAAACGTGCAGGTTATAGTGGACCATAGGGGTGTGATATCTGACCTGGTGGCAAGGTCCAGCAACACTTCAAGTTCCTCTCACGAGAGGCTTGGTGCCCTTTTTTACGTTGCTTCCCCAGCATATTTTGTATCTAACTCTCTCTCTCTCTCTCTCTCTGTTCATTGTAGATAGGTTGCTTTTTATTAAAAACATAAACCAATTGCAATCAATACCACATTAAACAGAAGTAACTGCAGCTGCTTGCCAATCAATTCTAATTGTAAAGTACCTTGCCATTAATATAAAAGTGTATTATATAATTTTTATAAGTCGTTAAACCCATGTCAAAAAGCGGCACAAGTGGCACAACGGGATGGATGATTAGCGAGGGATACCCGGTTTGTCTTACCGTCACAACATATCGTGTGAACATTACTGACCCTTTGATAATTTAATTTATAGTCTATATTTTACTGATAACTTAAACTATGTTAAAATAAATGTTATTGTAATAATTTGAGGAATGTTTCATTTGCATAGAACATGTTGTCTTTCTTAACGCTGTAATGCACCTTCGCGTAAAGTGGAAAAATCGATTCATGAGCAATCGATGCCAACTAATTCAGCACCTTCACTCGGGACAGCGCTCTTGTAACGTCGGACGTAAGAGGCAGCGTGCTAAGAAGCTTCCTAAGGGACACTTCGGGGAACACACTTAGAAACATCAACAACTTTGGTAAGATATATCTTTCGATGTCTTCTTAGTGCGCTAAGAGTGAACGTTATCGGGGAACCGGGCCCATTTTGCCACAGTTTTTGCTTGAACATGTTAGACATATCTAATCATTTCTGTAATACATTTTCATTTTGCAACTTTAAAATTACAATTAAAATTAGTATTCATTTTACATATTAAAACTGGTGTATGAAATGGCAAATGAAAATTATGTAATTTAATTTTCATTTTGCACCAAACGTTGCACAAATCTATTGGAAAATGTAAATACAGAAATGCATTGTCATTTTACATATTGCATTGTCATTTTGCATATTAAATTCCAAATTGAATATCGCTACCCATATGCTTCCATAAAAACAGTTTTAAACCATTATCCTAATTCTATAATAAATCTGTTATGCATACATTTTGACCTTCATGGTGCTAATTCAGCTGCTCAAAGTATTTCAAATGAGATGTGCACTTTATTCACTGTAGACATTCTAAACCAGACCCGTATGTTCACACAACCACAATGCTAAATTGTGCTAAACCAGTCTACTGTGTGTCTGCATGGAATACCTTCTGAATATGAACCTGTCGAACGGAAAACACTTCCGCGCGTCACGACGCTCTCTGCACAATATGGCCAAATTGCATAACTAACGCGCGTGCGGTCCTAAACGGCACGATTCTCGACGCGCGTCGTATAAATACTCTGTTGTGCGCGTACAGTCAAAAGCATCGCGCAAACGCGCGCCGATGAAAGCGCAGTAAATGGACGCGCTCGTTCAGATGTGATGTCACTGGCGTCAATGGCGCATGTGAACGCGTCGAGCCGCGTGAGGTACCGCAGCGAGTGAGGAGAGGATGCGCTCGCTCCATCACACACAAACACTCACACACTCACACACACACGCACACACACACACACACACACACACGCATCTCTCTCGTTTAAAGCCGCTCTCCATGCTTCACGCGCTCTCCATCGCGGAGGTGCTCGCTCGTTCGGGAGCAGATGCTCGAGCTGTACCGTTACCGTATCTCTGGAGGATGCTGTTGTCGCGTTGTCAAGTGAAGGGTGTATCCGGTGTTTTCCTCTCGGTTCCGCGGTAAAAGCCGCGTCTCTCCGCGCGTTCTCCTCTATCTCTCGGCTCGGCGTGATTTCGTCCGGTCCGGGTCGAGCCCCATCGGCTGAATTGCGCGATCACGGATTCGGGTCCATTAGTCGAGCGGAAGGAGCTGTTTCTCCTCTACGGTGCTGAAGTGACGTCATGACGCCCGCTAGAGGGCGCGCGCGTCGGCGTGAGCGCGCATATGACGTCAGAGCCACATGAGGTGGATGTACAGTATGTACAGTTTGTTCAGTGATCTGTCTATGAGCTTCCGATCAGTTCATATTTTAAAATTTTTATTAATCAGGATGTGCAGAAACGCTGCGTTGATAAATATGATTTAAAAATTGCTCCAGTGTGAAAATGATATAGCTGATATTATAAATAAATTATAAATAGGCTACGTAAAATTTGAATTAAATAAACAAACAGATATTATATTTATCAACAGCTTGTGCATTAATTTCAACTTAACTGTTTTATTTATTTGTATTGTGGTTTAGAACAAACTTTTCAGTTAAATTCATATTTGAGGCACTGTCCATGCATACATTTTTACATTTTAAGTTGTCCAACAAAACAAATGTCTAAAAAATTGACAGCACATTGACCTCTGACCTGTTCAGCAAGACATTAGTCCTCACAAAATGAAGTTGAGTTCAGCTCTGGAGTCTCTTAAATCACTCGTCTATTTCCACGTCATCTAGAAACCTGGACATTAAACATCCAGGCCTATAAAAGCAACATGTTTGTGTAAAGAGTGTGTTCAGCTGTTAAACAGATGTGTTCAGTGAAACTCACACACACGGACTGGAACTATCTGTTTCATGTGTAGAAGAAAGAAGTGCTGATCCTAATGTTAACCATATGATGGTCTGACCCCAGTGAGACTCTTTCTCTCATGAGCTTTATTAGCACGTAGCACAATGTAGCCAAAGCATTCACATATAGTATACAAACATAAAACAGAGGTGGAAGTGTTTTTCATCCTCGGTTTGCTGTAGATCCTCTGCTCTCTCTGACCATCTTCATCTACGAGATCATGATCACCTCATCTGTATTCACAGAGGATCTGTCTTTGTTTAATTGTTTCATTAATATGACATTTGCTCATTTAGAGGTTCTGTTTAAGGCAGAGTTTATTTTGGAGGTCAAATTGTGTTTTTGTTGCCTTTGTGATTTCTGGGTGATGGAGGAACTGAACTGAAGGCATCTCTTCAGGATCTCTATGTTCAGAGGGTACAAGCCTAAATCAGACGAGAGGCTGTGGACCCCTAACAAGGGTCTGACAGTTTCTGATGATTTCTGAAACAGGAAGCCATGTAAATCATGCTGGTGTTTGATGAAGAGAGAGAGAGAGTGTACATGTGAATGTGTGCCGGATGTGTTCACTGACATCAGGTTGTGTTCATCTCATTAACACATCAACTGTCTGAGAGAGACACTCACTTCATCTCTGTATGCATCTGCTGCACATTTCTCCAGTGTTCGTGGAAATATTTGTGACAGACTGACATTAGCTAGATATTTATTCATTTTTGCAAATATCACACAATTTAATATAAACATACTGAATAACCTTAAACCTCTGTACTTTAGATGTGTTTAGGTGCTTCTCTCCCACACCACACCGTGACAGCATCAATGTCTCTATGAACTCTTCTATATCAACAGATGCACATCAGCTCTTCATGCCACTCCGTATATCAGCCTTTCATGTTATTATACTTTTGTGCAATGAAAGATTATTAATAGCCTTTCTTGTTGTCTTATCTATCATATGTTGCTGCCTCATTATTGTGCTATAAATGTAAAAGAAATGTATTTCATTTATATATAATTATATTTACTTTCTATGTACTTTACAACAATACACAATACATTTTTGTCATATATTATGATTTTATCTTTAGTCATTTGTTGTTTTTCTTTATAATGAAGTCTGTATTTGATAGATTGTGTTTAACACACACAATTGTGATGATCAGGTCAACACATTGAGGTACAGAAAGTCTACACTGGATTCTACAGAAAAACAGCTGTGCTGGTATCAGATACTCAGAATCGGATCGGATCGGATCTGATAAAGTGATATTGAGCCAGCCGTTACTTCTGCTCTTTTCTGCTGGTCAGGTCGGTTTATACTGGATCCCACAGCATCACCCGATGTCAAACATAGTCAGCGATGTGTCTGAAATCACTCCCTATTCGTACAGTAGACCTTATTCAGTTAGCCTTCCCTTATAGTGGAGGGAGCGGGAAATCATAAGTGACAAATGAGTCCTTAATTGATTATTTGTTGTGTTTTGTCATCTTTTAACATCTGACTGTGAGTATGAGATTGTGTCCACACTAAATGGACAGCCGTTGTTTCTGTCCACCAGTTGAGCAGTGATGAGATGGCAGAGTTGGATTGGTACGTCGTTTTATCAGCCCTCGATTTTGACATGTACACTGTTCTTGGTTCAGAGGCCAAACCTTTAGAAACTGAGAACAGGAGATCATCCGTGAGCTTTCTGCCAGTTTCTGGTCTGATTTCTGTGTGAGTTTCTCAGGTATTCTGAAGGAATCGTACAAGTTAGATATTATACTACTATTCAAAATTGCAATTACAGATTTGCACACACCCTGTGCAGCTCCATGTGTGAGGTTTAGTGTTTTACTTTACTGAATATTTATGCACATTCAGAAAGAATTCAGACACCTTTATTTGATATTTTGTTAGACTGCAGCTTTGCTAGTGTTCAAACTGAAGAACTCCAACCTATGTTGAGGATCCAGACTGAGTATAAAGTCTGTGCAGTGACCTTGTCCCTGGGACTCAAGCTGAACTCAGACCTGAAGTGGTACATTCACACTGCTGCTTTTAGGAACTTTCATTTGCAAAAGATAAAGCTGAGAGCTTTCATGTTGATGGAAGTGACATTACAAACACTTCTCGTTACAAATCTGGTAAAAACACCCTAATCATCTTTCTACAGAAATGTTGGAAATTATGTAAATGTGAAAACTGCAGTAATTTTTGCCAAAGGTGCTCCAAGCAGAACCTGATTTTACCAAGTGAGACATGTTCCTGGGACAACATCTTTGTTGACCCTGGAACAACATTGTGATTAACCAATCAGATTTGAAGAACAAGTTTATAGATTTTGTGAAGTTTACATTTACAATCACTGTTAGGTGCTTGTACATCAGTGTCATTCATCTATGATTTTAAGGATCACTCATGGTAAAGTTTAGGTTTAGGTGTAGGGATATGGTCAAGACTACATTTTTTGAGTAAAATGTTGTTCCAGGGTCAACAAAATATGTTGACCTAGGAACACATCTAACTCAGCAAAGTGAGGGAGCGGAGGAGTCGGCGCCGTTCGCCAGGGGGCCGGAGCCTGCTGCCTCCGTGAAGGTATCCGGAGGAGCAGGGAACGGAGGACTCCTGCCGGCTGCCCAAAACCGGAGGAGCCGTCGCCGTCCACCGACGGCGGAGGGGTGTTGTGCCGTCCGCCGAGGGCCGTCCAGTGCCACTGCCAGGCACCGCGGAGGAGATCGCCCAGCCGGTGGAGGGCCGAGCAGCAGTGCGTCGGGGAACCGGAATTTTTTTTTTTCTCCCCTCTCTCGTCTCTGTCGCTCCTCCTTCCATCTCCTTTTCTCTTGCCTCGTCTGTCCTACCCCCAGGTTCCCGCAGGTCCCCGTGAGCGGTCCCCCCCGGAGGGAGGGGGGAGTAGAGCGCAGTCTCAAAGGGATCCCCCGGCCTGCGAGGGGCGATGGGGGTATGTGGCGAGTGGGGCGGGGCCGAGGGACGTGGGAACAAGGAGGGAGGCCGGCAATGATTGGGAAATCAGTGACACCTGCGACCCACCGCCGGTCTCGAGTCCCACGTAGGAGATGGAAGGATATAAAAACTGGAGCGACGACAGTGAAGGACGAGAGAGGACCAGGCCTGGGCTTTTAGTTGTGTTTTGGTTTTATTTTGTTTTGTTTATTTTGTGATTATTAAAGTTTCATTTGATTGTCCGCTGGTTCCCGCCTCCTTCTTCCGAAAGAATACGAAGTTTTTATCATTACATTGTTGTTAATATGCAAAGTTATCAAATCTTTTTTCCCCTTTGCCATAATGTGTTATCCAGTGTAGATCGATTTAAATAATAAATCAAAGCATTTTTAGCAGAAGTCTGCAACAAAATCAAAATGATAAGAAGTGGTTGTGGATAGTTTCTAATCTGGCTGCATGAAGTGTGTTATTAAATCAACATCACGCAGACAGTCGTGCTCATATCTGTCACAGCACTCCTGATCATGTGATGATCGACGGCTCAGTTAATTATGAGTTTTCTAGTTCTGTTTCAGTACTTCTGGAAGACCAGTTGATTTACTGAGGAGTAATTCAATGTAAATGTTAACTGACATGAATGATTGCAGTTTCTGTGTGAAGGAGAATCAGTGTGTGTAAGGATTTTTACTATTGGCCTGGTCAGTGGTTCAGGTTTTTATTTCCCCTGAGGTTCAGGAAATATAGTGTCTGTTGCAGAGTGTTGGCCTCTCTGTGGTACTAGTAATATTTCAGTCATCAGTCATTCCTGTGTTTATTTGTATTTACGGTTGTCATCCATGAAGTAAAAGAGCTCCAGCTAATGCTTGTGTGTGCTCCGGTCACTCTCTGGGATCTGGACCACATCTCTGCAGGACAAACACTAGGTGCTGCTGGGGGTCATTGTGTTGCAGGATAGTCAACAAAGAAGCCATTTTCATTCAAACTTTGACATTTCTATTTCATTTTTCAAATCTCATATCTATATAATTCATTGCTATTCTGCTTCCTAGACTGTAGTGCTATTATAGATTACATTATTATAATAACCTCTCATCATTCAGATGAGTCAAATTCAAATCACAGAACCCTGTGTACAACTTGCACAAATAGAAGGAACAATAAAGTGTTGTAAGCTTCAAACACCAGAGAGCAGGAGAAACAGTGAGTTGACGGAGTCTGTGTCTCTCTCAGTCTGGTCTCATCCTCCGGCTCTCTGCTCGTGTCTGTGTCTCTCTCTCAGTCTCGTCTCATCCTCCAGCTCTCTGATCGTGTCTGTGTCTCTCTCTCAGTCTCGTCTCATCCTCCAGCTCTCTGATCGTGTCTGTGTCTCTCTCTCAGTCTCGTCTCATCCTCCAGCTCTTTGCTCGTGTCTGTGTCCCTCTCTCAGTCTCGTCTCATCCTCCGGCTCTCTGCTCGTGTCTGTCTCTCTCAGTCTCGTCTCATCCTCCAGCTCTCTGATCGTGTCTGTGTCTCTCTCAGTCTCGTCTCATCCTCCAGCTCTCTGATCGTGTCTGTGTCTCTCTCAGTCTCGTCTCATCCTATGGCTCTATGCTCGTGTCTGTGTCCCTCTCTCAGTCTCGTCTCATCCTCCGGCTCTCTGCTCGTGTCTGTGTCTCTCTCAGTCTCGTCTCATCCTCCAGCTCTCTGCTCGTGTCTGTGTCTCTCTCAGTCTCGTCTCATCCTCCAGCTCTCTGCTCGTGTCTGTGTCTCTCTCTCAGTCTCGTCTCATCCTCCAGCTCTCTGCTCGTGTCTGTGTCTCTCTCAGTCTCGTCTTATCCTCCAGCTCTCTGCTCGTGTCTGTGTCTCTCTCTCAGTCTCGTCTCATCCTCCAGCTCTCTGCTCGTGTCTGTGTCTCTCTCTCAGTCTCGTCTCATCCTCCAGCTCTCTGCTCGTGTCTGTGTCTCTCTCTCAGTCTCGTCTCATCCTCCAGCTCTCTGCTTGTGTCTGTGTCTCTCTCAGTCTCGTCTCATCCTCCAGCTCTCTGCTCGTGTCTATGTCTCTCTCAGTCTCGTCTCATCCTCCGGCTCTCTGCTCGTGTCTGTTTCTCTCTCTCTCGTCTCATCCTCCAGCTCTCTGATCGTGTCTGTGTCTCTCTCAGTCTCGTCTCATCCTATGGCTCTATGCTCGTGTCTTTGTCTCTCTCAGTCTCGTCTCATCCTCCAGCTCTCTGCTCGTGTCTGTGTCTCTCTCTCAGTCTCGTCTCATCCTCCAGCTCTCTGCTCGTGTCTGTGTCTCTCTCAGTCTCGTCTTATCCTCCAGCTCTCTGCTCGTGTCTGTGTCTCTCTCTCAGTCTCGTCTCATCCTCCGGCTCTCTGCTCGTGTCTGTGTCTCTCTCTCAGTCTCGTCTCATCCTCCAGCTCTCTGCTCGTGTCTGTGTCTCTCTCTCAGTCTCGTCTCATCCTCCAGCTCTCTGCTTGTGTCTGTGTCTCTCTCAGTCTCGTCTCATCCTCCAGCTCTCTGCTCGTGTCTATGTCTCTCTCAGTCTCGTCTCATCCTCCGGCTCTCTGCTCGTGTCTGTTTCTCTCTCTCTCGTCTCATCCTCCAGCTCTCTGATCGTGTCTGTGTCTCTCTCAGTCTCGTCTCATCCTATGGCTCTATGCTCGTGTCTTTGTCTCTCTCAGTCTCGTCTCATCCTCCAGCTCTCTGCTCGTGTCTGTGTCTCTCTCTCAGTCTCGTCTCATCCTCCAGCTCTCTGCTCGTGTCTGTGTCTCTCTCAGTCTCGTCTCATCCTCCGGCTCTCTGCTCGTGTCTGTGTCTCTCTCAGTCTCGTCTCATCCTCCGGCTCTCTGCTCGTGTCTGTGTCTCTCTCAGTCTCGTCTCATCCTCCGGCTCTCTGCTCGTGTCTGTGTCTCTCTCAGTCTCGTCTCATCCTCCGGCTTTCTGCACGTGATTGTCACTCTCAGTCTCGTGTCATCCTCCAGCTCTCTGCTCGTGTCTGTGTCTCTCTCTCAGTCTCGTCTCATCCTCCAGCTCTCTGCTCGTGTCTGTGTCCCTCTCTCAGTCTCGTCTCATCCTCCGGCTTGCTGCTCGTGTCTGTGTCTCTCTCTCAGTCTCGTCTCATCCTCCAGCTCTCTGCTCGTGTCTGTGTCTCTCTCAGTCTCGTCTCATCCTCCAGCTCTCTGCTCGTGTCTGTGTCCCTCTCTCAGTCTCGTCTCATCCTCCAGCTTGCTGCTCGTGTCTGTGTCTCTCTCTCAGTCTCGTCTCATCCTCCAGCTCTCTGCTCGTGTCTGTGTCTCTCTCTCAGTCTCGTCGCATCCTCCAGCTCTCTGCTCATGCCTGTGTCTCTCTCAGTCTCGTCTCATCCTCCAGCTCTCTGCTCGTGTCTGTGTCTCTCTCAGTCTCGTCTCATCCTCCGGCTCTCTGCTTGTGTCTGTGTCTCTCTCAGTCTCGTCTCATCCTCCGGCTCTCTGCTCGTGTCTGTGTCTCTCTCAGTCTCGTCTCATCCTCCGGCTCTCTGCTCGTGTCTGTGTCTCTCTCAGTCTCGTCTCATCCTCTGGCTCTCTGCTCGTGTCTGTGTCTCTCTCAGTCTCGTCGCATCCTCCAGCTCTCTGATCGTGTCTGTGTCTCTCTCAGTCTCGTCTCATCCTCCGGCTCTCTGCTCGTGTCTGTGACTCTCTCTCAGTCTCGTCTCATCCTCCTGCTCTCTGATCGTGTCTGTGTCTCTCTCAGTCTCGTCTCATCCTCCAGCTCTCTGCTCATGTCTGTGTCTCTCTCAGTCTTGTCTCATCCTCCGGCTCTCTTCTCGTGTCTGTGTCTCTCTCAGTCTCGTCTCATCCTCCAGGTCTCTGATCGTGTCTGTGTCCCTCTCTCAGTCTCGTCTCATCCTACAGCTCTCTGCTCATGTCTGTGTCTCTCTCAGTCTTGTCTCATCCTCCGGCTCTCTTCTCGTGTCTGTGTCTCTCTCAGTCTCGTCTCATCCTCCAGGTCTCTGATCGTGTCTGTGTCTCTCTCAGTCTCATCTCATCCTCCAGCTCTCTGCTCGTGTCTGTGTCTCTCTCAGTCTCGTCTCATCCTCCAGCTCTCTGATCGTGTCTGTGTCCCTCTCTCAGTCTCGTCTCATCCTCCAGCTCTCTGCTCGTGTCTGTGTCTCTCTCTCAGTCTCGTCTCATCCTCCGGCTCTCTGCTCGTGTCTGTGTCGCTCTCTCAGTCTCGTCTCATCCTCCAGCTCTCTGCTCATGTCTGTGTCTCTCTCAGTCTTGTCTCATCCTCCAGCTCTCTGATCGTGTCTGTGTCTCTCTCTCAGTCTCATCTCATCCTCCAGCTCTCTGCTCGTGTCTGTGTCTCTCTCAGTCTCGTCTCATCCTCCAGCTCTCTGCTCGTGTCTGTGTCTCTCTCTCAGTCTCGTCTCATCCTCCGGCTCTCTGCTCGTGTCTGTGTCTCTCTCAGTCTCGTCTCATCCTCTGGCTCTCTGCTCGTGTCTGTGTCTCTCTCAGTCTCGTCTCATCCTCCGGCTCTCTGATCGTGTCTCATCCTCCGGCTCTCTGATCGTGTCTGTGTCTCTCTCAGTCTCGTCTCATCCTCCAGCTCTCTGCTCGTGTCTGTGTCTCTCTCAGTCTCGTCTCATCCTCCGGCTCTCTGCTTGTGTCTGTGTCTCTCTCAGTCTCGTCTCATCCTCCAGCTCTCTGCTCGTGTCTGTGTCTCTCTCTCAGTCTCGTCTCATCCTCCGGCTCTCTGCTCGTGTCTGTGTCTCTCTCAGTCTCGTCTCATCCTCCAGCTCTCTGCTCGTGTCTGTGTCTCTCTCTCAGTCTCGTCTCATCCTCCTGCTCTCTGATCGTGTCTGTGTCTCTCTCAGTCTCGTCTCATCCTCCAGCTCTCTGCTTGTGTCTGTGTCTCTCTCAGTCTCATCTCATCCTCCGGCTCTCTGCTCGTATCTGTGTCTCTCTCAGTCTCGTCTCATCCTCCAGCTCTCTGATCGTGTCTGTGTCTCTCTCTCAGTCTCGTCTCATCCTCCGGCTCTCTGCTTGTGTCTGTGTCTCTCTCAGTCTCGTCTCATCCTCCAGCTCTCTGCTCGTGTCTGTGTCTCTTTCTCAGTCTCGTCTCATCCTCCAGCTCTCTGCTTGTGTCTGTGTCTCTCTCAGTCTCATCTCATCCTCCGGCTCTCTGCTCGTGTCTGTGTCTCTCTCTCAGTCTCGTCTCATCCTCCGGCTCTCTGATCGTGTCTGTGTCTCTCTCAGTCTCGTCTCATCCTCCAGCTCTCTGCTTTTGTCTGTGTCTCTCTCAGTCTCATCTCATCCTCCGGCTCTCTGCTCGTGTCTGTGTCTCTCTCAGTCTCGTCTCATCCTCCGGCTCTCTGCTCGTGTCTGTGTCTCTCTCAGTCTCGTCTCATCCTCCGGCTCTCTGCTCGTGTCTGTGTCTCTCTCAGTCTCGTCTCATCCTCCGGCTCTCTGCTCGTGTCTGTGTCTCTCTCAGTCTCGTCTCATCCTCCAGCTCTCTGCTCGTGTCTGTGTCTCTCTCAGTCTCGTCTCATCCTCCGGCTCTCTGATCGTGTCTGTGTCTCTCTCAGTCTCGTCTCATCCTCCGGCTCTCTGCTCGTGTCTGTGTCTCTCTCTCAGTCTCGTCTCATCCTCCGGCTCTCTGCTCGTGTCTGTGTCTCTCTCAGTCTCGTCTCATCCTCTGGCTCTCTGCTCGTGTCTGTGTCTCTCTCAGTCTCGTCTCATCCTCCAGCTCTCTGCTTGTGTCTGTGTCTCTCTCAGTCTCATCTCATCCTCCAGCTCTCTGCTTGTGTCTGTGTCTCTCTCAGTCTCGTCTCATCCTCCAGCTCTCTGCTCGTGTCTGTCTCTCTCTCAGTCTCGTCTCATCCTCCGGCTCTCTGCTCGTGTCTGTGTCTCTCTCTCAGTCTCGTCTCATCCTCCGGCTCTCTGCTCGTGTCTGTGTCTCTCTCAGTCTCGTCTCATCCTCCGGCTCTCTGCTCGTGTCTGTGTCTCTCTCAGTCTCGTCTCATCCTCCGGCTCTCTGATCGTGTCTGTGTCTCTCTCAGTCTCGTCTCATCCTCCGGCTCTCTGATCGTGTCTGTGTCTCTCTCAGTCTCGTCTCATCCTCCGGCTCTCTGATCGTGTCTGTGTCTCTCTCAGTCTCGTCTCATCCTCCGGCTCTCTGCTCGTGTCTGTGTCTCTCTCAGTCTCGTCTCATCCTCCGGCTCTCTGCTCGTGTCTGTGTCTCTCTCAGTCTCGTCTCATCCTCCGGCTCTCTGATCGTGTCTGTTTCTCTCTCAGTCTCATCTCATCCTCCAGCTCTCTGATCGTGTCTGTGTCTCTCTCAGTCTCGTCTCATCCTCCGGCTCTCTGATCGTGTCTGTTTCTCTCTCAGTCTCATCTCATCCTCCGGCTCTCTGATCGTGTCTGTTTCTCTCTCAGTCTCATCTCATCCTCCAGCTCTCTGCTCGTGTCTGTGTCTCTCTCTCAGTCTCATCTCATCCTCCGGCTCTCTGCTCATGTCTGTCTCCAGTCCAGATGAAAGCTGAAGTGTTCTGTATGGTAGGACGCGTCTGTGATTGAGAAAAGTGCTGTGATTCTCTAGACACTATTCAGAGTGTTCACTGTAGTGTCACCTCGTGTCAGACGGACTGAACTGTAGCTGATAATAAATAACACAAATATACAAGATTAGTTTTCTGATTATATATATATTTAAGTCTATAGGGTTACTAGTTTTCTCACAAAATCCAATAATATTATTTTTCTTCCACAACAATAACTAAATGTCTGACTAAATAAGTGCAATTCACCTTTATTCCTTTAACCCAGCTTTGAAAAGGTACCGGGATGTGCCTTATTTTATTCTCTTGTACTTCTTATTAAAATATCAGGAGAGTTTTACGCTATTACACTGAAACTGTTCTTTCAATAATGTTTTTAATTACCCACCATATTTCTAGCTAAATTTAACATCTGCACTGGACTAAATATTTAGCACTGCCTTTTATGCTTGACTTGAACTAGAAAAAAATATTTGTCCTAAATATGAAATGTCATAGAAAGCATCAAATGTATCTTTCTAATTCATGTCGACACATTGTTAAAACCAACACCAAATATTAAATTCTCCATAGTCTCCTATGCAGAGATTATGAACTAATTATTTTAGAGCATAGACTAAATAAACAATTATAGTTATTTTTAAAATGAGAGTACATCGAAAGCTTTGAAAAGAACTATAATTTTTTTTTAATCAGTCACTGTTGATGTTTTCGGACAGATGCACTTGTAACATTTTATAAGTGGATTTAACATTTGTAGATGACCTAAAGCAAAAGAGCTTTTTAATATTTTAGAGCTCCTTGTATTAAAATTTAGAAAATCTGTTTAAAAAAAGACACATTATCTGTGTATATGTATTTTACAAGTTTGTGATTTTTATTACTGTAAGCCACAGTTTCTGATCTATAAATCAAAACATCAGTTACTGCTTTATTTATTCAGAAACACAATCTTAATGTTATTTGTGTGTTTTACTTTCATGTTATTACATTAGGCCAACAGCGCTGCCTAAATAAATAAAAGTGAGTACTGACTCTTTGTTCTGATTAAATGAGACCTGTACCTCAGGAAAGACATTCAGTGTCCATACACTTGACTGTCCTTATATTACATACTGTTTTTTACTGTCCTTTTTGATGTGAAATTTACACCAGATTATATAATGAGGCTTATTTCAACAAATTAAAGTAGAAACATAATTATGTAATTTAAAAGTTGCTGTAAACTGCTATTAATGTATGTAAATGCAAGAATTCTCTGTTGCTTATGTGTGAAAATGAAGAGATAACAGTGGAGAGATCAGTGTGTCAACTCTCTCAACAAACAGACTTTACTTCTGTGATGTCACTCGACCCCCCCGACATCATCTATCACACTCCACTACTGCAGCGCTGAGTAACAGTGCAGTTCAGATCAAGATGATGATGGGGTTTTAAACAGTGCCATCCAAAGATCTGAGAGCATGAGTGAAAACGCTTGTTTTCTGATGGACTTGCAGAGAAAGACAGAGTCTGATTCAGTCTGATCCTAACCTGTGACTCCATGGCTCAACCTCAGACGGCCAGACAGGGATGGCACACATTTCACTGAGAATTCTGATTGATAAAAACATTGACACCCAGTAAGAATCCATGCAGCTCCACCATCTAAAGAAGCAGATGACAAAAATAGGCCATGTTTTTCCTTTGTTTGTGTCTGATGTGTTCGTCGGCCCGCCGGAGTCCTGACGGTATTCAGGGAGAGAGACTCATCTATGTGCCCACACACAGTCCTCCGATTGTTTGTTAGATATTATTATGATTCTGAAGGGTGTGAACCATTGGGTAGATAGTGATTCACTCTGATTCATAATTCAGCTTCTCTGTTCAACTCTAAAGAGGTTTATGCGAGTTCAGAACCATTTGATTCTCAATGAAATTTGATTAGAAATTCTAGAACCAAAGCAAGAAACATCAGTGGTTATTTGAAACGATACGGTTTCACATCATTGGCTTGCAGTGTACAGTAGATGATGTAACAGCCTGTCCTGCAGTTTACACTTCAACTGAGCCATGCCACAAACCCAGAACACGCTCTCTTGTTCCCTGTAAAGCTTGCATGGTGAAAAGTGCTGACAGCTGACGAAAGTGTGCTCCTGTAACTGTGTTCCTCTACATATGCACACGCTTCAGACACCAGAGCCACTGAAGAGTTCACATCAAACACTGTAAATCTGCAGTGACCGCTCCGCTGGCAGCTTCTTTCAACATGGTTGCAGAATTGCTTGATTTGGGTATATTATATTTTTTCATAATTGGAACAACAGTGGCGTTTTTCATGCTATCAAAGGGCCAGTGAGAGTTTGCTGATGTATAATCTAGCGATAACGTAAATCAGGCACATGATATTCAGTTTGTTGTGGATGTGTGGTCTTCATAAAGACAAATGACAGGCAGTTTATCTGCACACACAAGATGTATACTCATTTAAACTATTATTCTCAATGAATCAGTGAGGTAACAATCCTGATTTGTCCTCATTGCATATGTGATTACCAGTTCATACTGGCTTCAGTAGTTTAAAATGAACAATGCAATGTGAATAGTGCTGTCATTTCCTCACTTAATCACCCGTCAGTCACAGTCGTCATTAAAACACGCTCCAGTCCTGTCTTTGAGTCTTCCTCAAACAAGCTGTACACCGAGCACATTTCCTGAACACCCTCTGCACAGCCACTTAACAAAATTAGAAGTGCATAAAGTACTTTAATGGTAAAATGAATTTTTGCAAAATAATGTTGTTCCTCAAAGGTGCAGGATGTACGTAATATTGACAGCTAGTGGTTGAAATGAGTACTGCAGTCCACATTCACAACCTATCCTCCATGAAGAGATACACGGGATAAAGGTCCACTGTGCAAAGGTCCTTTTGATTTTTCTTTATATTTTTTAAGATAAAAAGATACAACTACATAAATAACAGTTGTCTTCAGAGGTGATGTAATAAAGCAATCATTATGTCACAGTCAGGAGCAGAGCATTTGCCAGGAAAAAACAGTAATTATAGTAGTAACAAATGAAAAAATTCACAAAAGAGGAAAGCAACATAAAATAACAAATCTATAATGAAATGAAACCGTTTGAGGCAGTCCATTTACTGCCAGGCAGTCGGTTCTTCAACACCCAACTACAACTGTCTGTGGGAGAGAAAAAGGGTCCCAAGTCTTGTAAAACTGTAAAAGAAACTCAATCTTCCAATGGCATGATGTCCAGTACACTCTTGGTCCACTGTGTCTTTGTTGGCAGCTTTTCAGAAATCCACTTCAGCGTCTGCTGTAAATAACACATTATGATGAGCTGGACCTTGGAAGAAGAGCTTCAATCCCTTCAAAACACACCAGTGAGTCCTGATCATTTCCTCAACAACATCTGACCAGAATCCTTAATATTACAACAGTCCTCCACTTGTATTAAAATGTATTATTCCAAATGTCTTCTCATTTAAAAGTAGGCAACTTTATAACCCAACAAACAATACTAACGATACAGTAATATTCTACCCACGGTCTCAGGACTCCATCCAGGAGATATCTGCATCATTTCTCTGAAGCTGCTGAATATATCCAGTGCCTCCATCAGAGATCAGTGGGTCAGTGATTCAGATTTAGCGTTCGGTTCTGTAGCATCCACAGATACACCGGGATCTCTTCTGCCAGGACAAGCTGTAATTCAGTTCAGTAGAGTGCAGCGGTTGTTTCGGTGTGACCGTCTTCAGCTGGGATCTCTCTGTGGTCAGATCAGGTTTAGGAGCTCTGGTGAGGCCGAAGAGGTCAGGGGTCAGCCGTATTCATGAAACACCTTAAGGCTGAATGTAGGAGATGGTGAACGTGGTGATTTAAGAGAAACTCTGGAGGGTTTTCACACTGTAGTGCCATGGGCTGGTTTGACGTCAGAGTATGGTTGGTTTAGATAATGTGAACGCTGTTTTCTGTACTCAGGTGTGCACCCCTCCAGAACATTCACTTCTGATGTGAATGCAATCGCACTAAATTATCATCATCAAAAATTGGGTTCAGAACCCCCCAAAAACAACAACACACAGTATGAATACAGTCCTAACTTAAGGACTCCTAAATGTGTGTTTGTAGAGTAGTTCCCAAAGCACTAAAATCAGCTCCTAAATCTGCTGAAAGTTATGGGGTTAAGAGTCACTAAGACCCAGTCACTAATCATGCCTGTTGTCCACAATCCGGCTATAAAAGTAAACCTTTTTAGAAACATTTCAGAAATAATTTGTCTTTAATAGAATTACGTCCTCCTTTTCATGTGCAAATTTGGCAAAAGTAAAGCATAATGAGTCTTTATAAAGCTTGCACATATGGGCTGCCGTTTGTTAAATAAAGTAAAACTGCTCACATTTTGTCAGATTTAACTAACATAACAAATACATTTGGCAAGATTTACCTAAATAAGCTTTATATATGTATTACTATATTACTAAATTAAAATCTTAAAGATGTTTTTATCTTATTTTTAATCTTGTATTTAAATCGAAATGTTAAACCTAATCTGAATATAACATTTAAATCTTATATCTAAATGTATATATATATATATATATTATTATTGTCCTAAATATTATTCGATATGCTAACAGTGTTTTTAACAGTGATGTGAACTTTAACAGCTCACTAAAATACTGATCCAAAAAATAACTTTATTGCTTTAAGTTTAATATTTTAAATAGTGAAAATTTTGTTTTAAAAAATTTTTGTTTTAAATTTTTTTTGGAAAGATTATTGTTGCTGTGTGTTTTACAATAAACTCGTCATCAGTGAATATCGAGAAGAGGCGGAACCTCGCTGGAAACAGCAGCATAAGGTTAAATTAATAAGAGCATCATGATATTGGTACAGAGAAGATCAGCGAGCCTCTCTGATATGTTTTAAATGTTCTGCTCAAATATTTTGAATAATCTCCTAGGTTTTCAGGGTGCATATGTGCATGTTGGTGTATGGAGGGGGTGATTCCGATACGGGATGTTTACCGTACGCTCATCAGCGCGAGCTTCATCACGCCACGGAGGAGAGGGCCACGCGGTCACGTGATCACGAGGAGTCCCGGACAGGAGAAATGTCCGTGCATCTGTTCAGCGGCGCTTCAGCTCGAACCCTTGAATCATTGCCCGGGACACATTGCGTCTGTTCTTCAGTCGAGCTCCTGCAGCGCCCCGCGTCAGCACACATCGCTCGCGTCGCGTCGCGTCTCGCCGCAGGTAGGTACTGTACCGTATGACCGCTGCGGCGTTCTCCTCCTGATCACTCGTTTATTGTGCTTCCCATATTAGTTCAGTTCTGAACTTTGAGTACAGTTAGTGACTAGGCTTGAGTTGTGCTGGTTTAGCCCGTGTTCGCGGTATGCATGAAGATGCACGGTTTCTCCGTTATTAAAGCGTGCTGTCACGCACTGTTTGCCGTTCATTGATTTCAGCATATGTGCGACGGACTGAAATGACGCATAGATGTCAGCCTGGGCCAGGGGGTCAACATGTTAATGTACAGAGATGTCCTTGTATCTACCATCATTTAAAGGGACAGCTCACAGTTCCCTAAACATGACTTTCTGTTTTACATGAACACAGTATGAGAAATTCTGATGAATGTCCTCGCTGCTCTTTTACACACAATAGCTGTGTCTGAAATCACTCACTCGTTCACTCATTCACTGTTCCCTATATAGTGTAAGGCAGTGTAGTGCACTAAATCAGAAAGGAGTGACCTAAATGAAGTGAGCAACTTCAGATTCTGCTGTACAGTGTGCATCAGAGAGCACAGAAACATCTCTCCCAAACAGAGTTTGTGCTCGTACACTGGTCTCACAGCTCCCTCGGGCGACCATTCATTCTGCAGTACAATGAATACACTACATACAAGTGATTATCCAATATTATATAATCATGCACCAAAATAAATCTCCATCATCTCTTGTTAACAACGACTCCACTTCAGTAAATTAGTAAAACATTAAACTGAGTTAATGCCTAAATAATATATTTTATTTGAACAATGCATGAAATAGCCCAAGCTTGAAAACAGAAATAATAAAGATGTAAACAGCATCTCTCATTCAAACTCATTCGCTCCTGCTCTCGCTCTCCGCATTGGATTCTGGGAAATAGTGCTTCAGCGAGTGTACATCGGTTGTACATTCTAAATCAGAGAGGATTGTGGGTAAAAATAGTGAATGAATGTAGGGAATAAACTCGTTCACTCAGAATTTAGAGAGTGCTACAAAATGGCCGACAGCCGATGTAGTGCACTATATAGTGTATAGGGAGCGGTTTCAGACACAGGTAATGAAACAATGAGACAGTAAGCAGGTAGAAAAGGGCTACTTTTACTACTAGTTATGTGTAGGGGAACATTTTAGTATCCCTACCCTTACCCCTATCAAGACACTTTATTCCTAACGTGTTAGCAATGTAATCTTTTACTTCACCACAAACTATTTGAATTATATTGTGAAAACTACAGTTCCTGTGTGACATTTAAGATCATTTTTAGAGCTTGGTAATATTAAAGGGATACTCCACCCCAAAATGAAATGTTTGTCATTAATCACTTACCCCCATGCTGTTCCAAACCCGTAAAAGCTTCGTTCATCTTCAGAAAACAATTTAAGATATTTTGGATGAAAACCGGGAGACTTGTGACTCTCCCATAAACTGCCAAGTAACTTACACTGTCAATGTCCAGAAAATTATGAACAGCATCATCAGAATAGTACATCTGCCATCAGTGATTCTACCGTAATGTCATGAAGCGACGAGAGTACTGTTTGTAAGTGAATGAACCAAAAATAACGACTTTATTCAACAATTCCTCTGTCAACAGTGTCCTCTGTGTCTCTCCACATCACAGTATGCTGCGTATGCTCTTCTGTTCAGCCGCGCCACAAGGATGCGCTGTTTTCTTTCAAATCAAAGCATAAATACACGTAGAAACAGTGCATCCTTGTGGCGTACTGTATCAATGCTATATCAGGATAAAACCGTGTATTAAAAGCTAACAGAAGCAGTAGCATTTACAAATAACAGCGTATCTAAAAGTATAAGACACCAAGCAAAAAACATAGTCCTACCATTAAAAGCCGTGCTTGCACAGATTCTGCACGATCCTCTTCATTAATATCCTCTGCTTCTCAATGGCACTCAAACTGATAAACGATATTAACGATGTTTACCATAAAGCTGGAGCACATGCCACTGATGACAGGGGAGGGACGTTTAGACGCGCACTGGAGGAAGTGTAGCCAATCACAACACACTGGGCTAGCTGACCAATCAGAGCCCACATGTACTTCTGAGGGAGGAGCTTCATAAAAGCAGGAAATGATCAGCGTGTTTCTCAGAGATGGGACAGAGTGGTGTGGAATAAAGGTAAATTATGTGGAAAATAATGTGCTTTTTTTGTTTTAAAGGGAGCATTAAGGATCCAAATGCAGACTTAAAATAGTGCGTAGTTAAAACAGGCAGGGCCACACAGCAGCAAATGACAGTATCCAGGGCAAGACAAAGGGTTAAACCACAAAAACTCAATGGTCAGGACAGGCAGCAAATTATCAAAAAACAAGAAAACAGTACAGAGTCAAAAACACAGGCAAGGCAAGAACAAGGCAAAAAAAAAAGACAAGGCTAAACAAAGCAAGATGGACTTGGAAAAAATGCTTAGTTTTTGCCGCAGTAGCAAAAGAAGAATTCACAATGAGAGTGTGTTTGTGTGCAGCATTATAGTCCATTGATGGGAGACAAGTGTGTCTGTAATTATAGTGCGTTCAAGTTCTCCTGGGAAGTTTGTACGCACGAGGTGGGAAGTCGTGCTTACGACGGCATGTGCGTTCACGTCACTTTCGTCAGAACAAGATGGTGGAGTACTTTCTCTTAATTAATAACACAAAAATACAGCAATGTTCTTAAACTCTTGTTCTAGAAAATGAAGAACAAAGAAATGTGCATTAGGTATACTTCATTTTTAATGTTTAAAATTAATTTATGAAGCCACTGCCAACTTTATTGTTACAAGTTGCATTGTTATATTATAATGCCATCATATTATGTGTCGTCGATTAACTTACTGCGCTGTAAATAGAAAAGCCTGACAATATCACAGCTAAATACTTTTAAGTATTTTGTATTCCGCCATGTTAATCACTGACAAGCCCACAACTCGTACAGATCGGGGCTTAAAGAAAATCCCGATCTCCCCACTGGTATTTACGATATTGTGGTGGCGTTCTACTCGTAAATACGATCTATACGAGATGACTTGAATGCACTATTAGTTCCCAGAGTGGGGATTGTGGGAAATGTAGTCTGGGAGGATATGTAGATGGAGTTCTCTGGTGGTGAGCAGGAAGAAGGACAGGGACCTAATTCATAACAGAGCCCCCCTTCGAACGAGCGGGTTTGATATGCTGTTGTAAGCTATAAGGACATTTGGTGAAGTGATACCGACATGTAAATCCAGTCAAGACCTGCCTGGAACTACTTTAGCCATGCATTTCCCTGAAAATAATTGCACACCTTACACTGTTTGTCAGTCAATCAGATTCAAGCATTCAACAGCCCTGTAGTGTGTGTGTGTGTGTATGTATATATATATATATATATATATATATATATATATATATATATAATACCGGTATCCGATTTTTTTTGTAAGTGTGCCCTGCCAGTACAGAGTTTTGCACATTTTCATTTTTCTATAACTGACAGCATATACAAACAAAAGTCTACTTTTTGGTTCTCTTACGAGAGCTCTCTCGTACTGCGTCTTAGCTAAGACGCTACGGGAAAAGTCTCTTTTCACGAAATACTGAAGCAAAAAATTATCCTTAATTTTGTATTTTTGTAAAGCGCATTTGCAGCAGTACACAGCCATAGGCGAGACGGCTCGCTCGCTCATTGGCTTGTTCTGCGGCAACTGCACAGCCTATCGAGCGCAGGCTGATGCAACATCAGACCAATAAGGGCGCTTTGCGCCCTTCTTGCCACTTCCCGCCGAAACGGGTGTGGCCCAACCTATAAAAGGAGCTCGAAAAGGCTGACTCACCTGATTTTTCATCTCTTCAGCGAAGCTCACGCATCGCTGGATCACGAGGAAGCAAGCGCCGTCTGGAAGAGCATATCAGCAGGACGAGCCATCCTGAAGCCGCTGGCACCTCCGCCTTCCACTGCCATTCCTGCTGCGCTATCCGGCGCCCATATCCTTTATAATCCTTGTTCTGTGATATTCTGTGTGTGTGTTCGCCCTGCGACGCACATTCACAAAAGAGCTGCGTCTTTTTAAAGATGCCTTCGTGCGGCTCGTGCAGAACCCCGCTCAGCGAAGGAGATCGTCATGTCATCTGCGTCTCCTGTCTGGGTGAGGACCATGCAGCGCTCGCGCTCGCTGATGGCGGATGTCCTCATTGCGAGTTGATGCCTATGGTGACTCTGAGGACTCGCCTGGCATCCTTCTCGAAGCCTGCATCATCCGCTGCGCCGCAGCGCCTACCAGAACCGCCTCCAGCTCGGCCGAGCTCGACGGTTCCCTCCGCTTCGCCGGTCTCCCCTGCATCGCTTCCCGATGCTCAGCGTCCGCTGCTTGCCGACGCGTCATCGGAGGAAGTGGATCTCAGGCCCGCGTCGGAGGAAGAAGACACGTGCTCTCTGCTTGCTTCGGGCAGTGAGGGTTGGGCGAGCTCCGTGGACCTCGCGACCGCTGCTCAGAGGCCCAGCAGACGGGGGGATATCGATAAGGAGCTGATGCGTGTACTCTCGTTGGCCGCGGCGAGCCTCGGCCTCGAGTGGTCTGCACCAGCGCCCCCTTCACGTTCCCGGCTGGATGGTAGCTATCTTCCGAATGAGCGCTCTTCCTCAAGCTCAAAACACGCCCCTTTTCTTCCTGAGCTTCACGAAGAAGTGGCGAAGGCTTGGGACGCTCCATTCTCGGCGAGAATCCGCTCATCTGTTTCGTCAGCATTCTCCACACTGGACGGTGCTAAGAACAGAGGCTACCTGTCACTTCCGCCGGTGGAACAGGCTATAGCAGCGCACCTTTGCCCGCCCTCTGCTGGACGGCGGACTAAGGCGGCGTTGCCATCCAAAGCCTGCCGCATGACGTCATCGCTGCTCGCACGGATATTCTCTGCTGCTGGGCAGGCTGCGTCTGCGTTACACACCATGGCGACGCTACAGATTTTCCAGGGCGATCTTCTCCGCAAGCTGGATGAGATGGGACCTGAAGCGATCTGTCTCGCGGATCTGAGGAGTGCTTCGGATCTCTCCCTCCGCGCTACTAAGTCCGCTGCACAGGCCATGGGACGGGTTATGGCTTCCGCTATGGTGGCTGAGAGGCATTTGTGGCTGACGCTTTCTGACATCAAGGAGTCTGAGCGCGCTGCGTTTCTTGACGCTCCGCTAACTCCTGCCGGCCTCTTTGGATCTTCCGTCAACGAGTTTGTGGAGAGATTCGCCGAGGACCAGAAAGCTTCACAGGCGTTCAAGCACTTCTTGCCGAAGCGCTCCAGTTCTGCAGCTAGCCGCTCTAGACCGGCCCCACAGAGCTCTCAGTCACGCCCACCGCCTCCTGCTGCGCCATCACGACAGCGTCAGCAACGCAGCTCGGGACCCCGTTCTCGCTCTTCGAGCCGTCGCCCCGCGCCGCGGGAGCCGCGGCAGAGGATTGCGGTGAAGCCAGAAGCCCCGAAAGCATCCTAGCACTGCTGGGAAAGCGCCGGTGTTCGAGTTCCGCTGCGGCCGAGCTCTCACCCAAGCGCGCCGCTGTTGCAGTTCCAAGAGTTGCGACTGCCTCAGTGTCTTCTGCAATGCGCAAGCCTGCACGAGTGCCCGCTTGCCTGCACACAAAAGCCGTTATCACGGCTACCCAGATGTTTCACAAAAACAGTGTTTTTTCTGGTGTTCCGGCCACGGCCGATGGTACTATAATTGTTGTGACGATGCCCACTCCTCAGTGCCCATCTCCACATGTAAGCACAGCCCTACACACAGGGCCTGCGCTCATAATGTCGACTCAAGTCGGTCGCGCACACTACATAGTAAACGTGCCCACCCCTCAGTGCCCACAATTACTATGTCACACGCGTCATGTGGTTTCTGTAAAAACGAAACCCGTGCACGCTCGTCCGGCCACGGCCGATGGTGCTTTAAATGCAGTGACGATGCCCACTACCCAGTGCCCATCCCCGCATGTAAGCACAGCCCTGCACACAGGGCTGGCGCACATAAGATCGACACAGATCGGTCGAGCGCGCCGCATAGTAAACGTGCCCACTTCCCAGTGCCCACATACACTATGTCACTTACGGCGCGGGACTTCTGTAAAAACGAGGCCCGTGCACGTACATTCTGCACAGGCAGACGGCGAGTTGGAAGTGGTAAAAGTGCACACATGCAGCCCACGGTTACTCGCAGATATATTGAGTCCCACGGGACCCGCTCAGCCTCCCTCCAGTCGGTTAAGCGCCGGAACGGGGTCGAGGATGAGCGATCTGCCCGCTGTGATCAGCGCGCTCCCCGCCTCAGATGCCCAGTCAACAGAGCGCGTGTCACATCCAGCCCTTAGCCATTCATGCAGATGCATGGTCAGCGCTTCCAGGGGTTTCGGATTGGGTGCTAGGCATTATAAAGAGAGGCTACTCGCTACAGTTTTCTCGACGCCCACCGCGCTTCTCAGCGCGCGTCGAAA